>NC_056725.1:1133158200-1133363200 GCF_019279795.1 Protopterus annectens | reverse complement strand
TAACCGAGCATATGAGGCTGTAACCAGAGGTCCGCAGTGCCTAATACCATGCAAACCCAAGCACACCCTGCTCCCAACTGCTTTAATGTGTCTTACTCCCTCCGTATCCAATGGGCTTGTTCTGCCCTGCAAACAACTAAACATCCTTCGCAAGGACCCTGCGCACACAGCTAATGTGTATTACCAATACGCCATGGGAGATATACAGACAATGGGCAGTACCACAAACATATCATACAGCACAGTCATTCAACAGTATAGGAATGTATCCCATCATGTAGATGTACATGTGAGTGTTTATGTCCAGGATATAGGTACATACATATATAGAGATGTATCAGGAACATACCATGTGGCAATAAAGCATTACTAACGAATGAAACGGGAAACACCAGTGACACCTGTATTATGTAGTGGTGTTGCTCTATGTGATCACAAGACTCCCTCAGACAGACATGTGTCAGTCATACATGCAAATAGTTGTACATTGGCCACATAAATCACTCTGTGCATGTAATGTACATTAACACAACAGTACCTGTCCAATCATTATGTGTGAATAGTACTCTTGCAATGTGCTGTGTGCAACATCATCATCATGATAAAGGTAAATGGGATAACCATAGATGGACCGGTAGTGTTTTGTGTACAATGGGGTCATCATCCTCACGTGTACCTGGACCATGTAGGAGTGATGTGCATACCAGGATCGTGCACCTGAGGGACAGGGGTGAGGATAACAGTAGTATGTTATGATGCATATTACAAGGGTTTCATGTGTCCAGTGGGCACATGTGTGTAATTGACAGCTATGTATAGAGCAGATGGTGTCCTAGGAGCTGAATGGCCTTATGTGTCCGTAGGTGAGGGTCAGATGATGGGGAAGGAGTGTAGGTATGTCCGTGGAGGATAGGTAGGAGCACAGAAATGAAAGCATACAGGGTTGGTATATGACACATGTGGGGGGGGGTACACCCTGGAATGGGATGGGTCTTTGGCATTCAAAAGCCCATGGGAACAGTGGGACGGAGGTCCCCAGCCATGGGCAACTGCCACTGCACCTATACAGCTGCAAAGGAGACAGTGCTGGTGGCTGTCCAGGAGGGGCAGCATCACCCTGTAGATGTGACACTCTGCCATTGAACTGGCATATCTGGCTTCGTAACCCCTTAGGGAGCCACCAACGCAACACATCCGGGACTGCATGACAGCAGATATGTACCTGTCTGGTCCCGCTCCCAAGGGGGACATGCTCCATCCTCAGTGGTGGTACCACCAGAAGGTGGTGCAGAGCCAACAGAGGTTGATATCTATGGCTGGGCCCCAGATGTGCTAGTGCCCAGTGCCATGGTCAGCTGAAGTGGGACAGGAGGATCTGCCGGGACCTCCCAATCCATTCAGCCTATGGTGTTGCGTTTTAAACCCACATATGGCTTAGTGATAAGACAACAGCATACAGGATTACCTACGACAGTATGCATAGATATCACCAGCAACCCAACACAACAGATGGTATACATTTGCAGAGGGAGCACAACACATGCATATATACTGCATGCCAACTGTACAATGTGTAGTAGACGTGTGACTGCAGCTATGAACAGTTGCCCATCATTGGCTTGTCACTGGGAATCCCACACAGTGTCAGTCACACCACTGTCTCATGTGACACATGTCCAGTCAGGGATGCGATGGCAGTAACACATCCCTATCATCATGTACTGTCTGCAATCCTCACACCATGCTTCTGCTGTGCACAGGTGTGTGTTCAGTGTGTAACACAGGAAACAAATGGTTGCACACACTGAACAGTTCACAGATGGCCCAACAGATGGGGTCCTTCATGAACAGAGTACTGTCATGTCTGTATTATAACATGCAGAATAGCCATTACCACACACGTTAAACAGGCAGTAGACTCAATGCAGCATAGCTACACTTACATGCTGTAATTATGTGTGGCACATCACCCTCTTGTCATTAGGCTATTTCCCACTGTGGAAAATGATTGAGGTACATCCAGATATCATCTGTGATGCCGTGTCAGAACACCACATTCAGGTGCCACTCACAGTGACTGCCATGGCCAGATAATAGCATGTTTCCCTAGATAGTGTACTGTGTTTATCATGCCGATGGCTATGAGAACACCATCACAGCTGTACCACATGCAAGCAGCTAGAGGAGGGCTGCAATAGGTGCAGAAGCCATCACCTAACCATTTCCATCTCTTACAATACACATGCTGCTGCTGTGCAGGTGTACACCTTCACATCCACCAGAGAGTGTGTGGGCAGACAGGCAATATACACCAGGGAAGGGCTTGGAGACTTAACCATAAGCATCATATACACATGCTGAATAGTACAGGGGCAACCCCCTGACTACTCATTACTATTACATGTGCATGACGTTACTGCATGCGCAACAAAGGCGACATGTTGCTGTGCTGTAAGAACATGTATGTAGGTGAGTGAGTGCCATCTGCAACCGATATAGTAGACATACATTAGGTGTGGCACACATGTCAATCCACATGAATGGATGCCATTGTCACCACAACCACACTCTAATGGACACGCATTGACACCTTTGCCAGGGCCACAAATACACAATGTAACTATTTAGTTTGCCACACCACAGTAATGCACAGGACCACATGCACCACAGGGAATATCTGAAGGTTCTAGTGACTAGGGCATGTGAAAGTGCTTGACAACTGTTGGTATGCCAATGAGGTTTATACTGGTGGTGACTGTGGTTCGGAGCATCACAACCCACATGCAGACACAGGGTGCCAGTACTGGCAAGCAGGTATGCATTGCTCCATGGGTGTGTAGTGTTTGGCTGAGCAAGATGGCTGTACAAGGCTGGATGAGGGGTAATCCCTGCCATCGCATCACCTGACAATGGTGTGCAGTGCAGGGGTGTAGTGTCTGCAATGTCCCACACAGATGGGTACTGCATTATCTGGCCTGACATCCTAGTTACCAATGTGTAGGCCATAGCTTTGCCATGCATGCCATGTCTGTGTTTGATAGTTCTTCACATGGACATTGCCTGGGATGTGCATGTCCCACAATACTGTACAGTGACATGTACAGGTGTACCTAGTTTGGCAGACACATGTAGTGTACACAGCCTATTATACCCCGATATGCCAATACTGGCCTGGTGTGGTGAAACCTGCTTATAGTGAGCAGGTTGGCCCTGCACCTGCATGGATAGTATGATACAGGTATTCCGTGGTGTCAGTGGCATGAGTCCATACAGGGCACATGTGTACAGCATTGTCTGGCCTTAGTGGATCACATTTGATGGCATCACATATGTTGCAGGCATTCAGTGTGGAACATAGTGAAGGCACAATGTCCACATATATGTGCCTATTGTACTGCTGTACAGGGTGCCATGTCATCTGCAGGCCACTGCAGTCAGACCATGCCTATTATCTGTCCTCAATGTGCATGTTACTAACAACATAGTGGGATATCCTAGGCATGGTTGTATGTGCATGGCACATGGGTGTGGGACATATACTGGGTACTAGTAGGAGTGCATACTTAGTTCACCAGCCCTTTTGACAGGTGTATGGGTATGGCTTGCCTAAACAGTGCCATGGCTGACAGCTATACTCCTCATGAGGTGGCCAATGTGTAATAAGACAGATACCATATAGGAAAACTGCAAAACCTAGTCCTAAACATGTCCAATGGTAAGACTATCAAGGTCACCTCTACACAGGCTCTGACAGACAAACACACACTTGCCATGTCCTGTATACAAACCCCTACTGTATCACACTGCAGTGACACACATTTAGGGCATGCGCTACGGTGAATACTACAAAGCACTGTACTTGTCGCACGCAGGCAGACACACACACACACACAGTGGGCATGTCTGGGATTAGAACACTGAACTAACTATTTTACTACACTAAAGCATTACGCAGTTACAGAATGTGCTACTGAGATTACTGGGACACAGCACTCCCAGAGGTGTATTTGTAGATGGATGACATGATCGGCCTTGCCAACGGTGGGTATAAGAAATGTATGGAGTGTGAGCAGTATAAAGGCATTACTCAGTCCTCAGGCAAATGGGGACACACACACATACACACACACACACACACACACACACACACACACACACACACACAGCAAGTGTGGGGCTAGAACACCGACCTAACTACTTTATTACACCACAGCATTATGCAGTTACAGAACGTGCTACCGAGATTACCGGGACACAGCACTCCCAGAGGTGTATTTGCAGATGGGTGACATCATTGGCCTTGCTAACGATGGGTATAAGAAATGTATGGAGTGTGTGCAGTATAAAAGCATTACTCAGTCCTCAGGCAAACGGGGACACACACACACACACACACGGCAAGTGTGGGACTAGAACACAGACCTAACTACTTTATTGCACTACAGCATTACGCAGTTACAGAACGCGTTACCAGGATTACTGGGACACAGCACTCCCAGAGATGTATTTGTAGATGTGTGACATCATCGGCCTTGCTAACGGTGGGTAGAAGAAATGCATGGAGTGTGAGCAGTATAAAAGTATTACTCAGTCCTCAGGCAAATGGGGACACACATACACACACACACACACACACAGCAAGTGTGGGACTAGAACACCGACCTAACTACTTTATTACACTACAGCATTGCACAGTTACAGAATGCATTACCGAGATTACTGGGACACAGCACTCCCAGAGGTGTATTTGTAGATGGGTGACATCATCGGCCTTGCTATTGGTGGGTATAAGAAATGTATGGAGAGTAAGCAGTATAAAAGCATTACTCAGTCCTCAGGACACACACACACACACACACACACACACGACAAGTGTGGGACTGGAACACTGACCTAACTACTTTATTACACTACAACATTATGCTGTTACAGAAAGTGCTACTGAGATTACTGGGACATAGCACTCCCAGAGGTGTATTTGTAGATGGGTGACATCATCAGCCTTGCTAACTGTGGGTATAAGAAATGTATGGAGTGTGGGCAGTCTAAAAGCAATTTACAGTCCACTGGCAAATGGGGACAGACATACACACACATGCCATTGGCGGGTACGGAACACCTGCGTATTTACAGATTACTATTACAATACTACATACTTACGAATCACGCCACACAGACTACACATGTCAAGGCTGTCATTATGACCATCTGGAAATGGGGACATCAACAGGGATGCTGGCAGTTAAGATGGACATACCTGTGAACCTGTGTGTTTAAAGTAGGAATCCATCCTGACCTGGAGTATGCCCATCTGTGGAATGGACGACTACTACCACTATACAGGGTTACAATGGCCATGCCCATACACAGAGGCACATAACCAACACAAGGTGTCACTGGGCATGCTCACATACTTAGTAGCAGGGCTGTTCAGAATGCACTATATGTCCATCTACACAAGGATATACTGGGCATGCTCATACACTTAGTAGCACAGGGGGCATGCTCACACACTTAGTAGCACAGGGCTGGTTGGAATGCACTAATATGTGTTCATCTACACAAGGATATACCGGGCATGCTCATACTCCTAGTAGCACAGGGCTGACTGCGATGCACTCTGATGCTAAACACGGAAGGCCACAGTGGCCATGCTACTACAGGTAGATGTAAAGAACACATTCTAAAGGGCTCTGGTGTTAGTAGTTGTCATTGTTAGCAGGAACATTGTTCTACATATATTTGACACTGGTCTTTTACACAAAATCTGCTGTCATTCTGGTATGACATGGCTCACAGTAGGCAGGCCTTTGTCACATATCACATGCATCCAAGATTCAAGGGAGTGTGAATATTACCCAAGTCACATCCGCACACACAGTGCCATTCCAAGGCAAATGTCCTAAACACAGGTTAACACCCATACACCTACAGGACAACTGCATTGTTTTCTTATGCTAACCAGTGCTAGATGTGTAGCGTCCATATTCACAGCTGGTCACTGTAGATCCAACAATGAGGAGTACTGACATCTGTGCAGTGAGGAACACCTGGCTGATGGCTCTGTAGTGTACAATAGCACTACCACCATATACATCAGAACCTAGCACTACCACCATATACCTCAGAACCAGACATGTGGGCCGTAACACAGGTACGGACTGCTCCAGGTGGTGTACCCACATACATAAAGGCCACTCAAATGTACTGACCAGTCCCCCATGAAAGGCATCACAGATGAGCCATGTGCAGGACACAGTGTCACATGCTGCATTCTAGGATGTAAACCTCAGACACCACCATGCCCTCAGACTACCAACACGCATCCATACATACATATTGTATGACATAGAAGAGTACACCACCATGTGACCCTTGACCTGTGTACTGTACTAAGCTCTACATCAACTGTAGAGAGTACACATGTACTAACACAGTTGCATCATGTGTTATGCAATGCAATGATACCACTGTCTGTGACCAGGTCAGCTGTACACATACCAGGGGCCCTGGGTACTTTCCACCATTAGCAGATGACTGTTGCTGTACACCAGTACACACCCTCATGTATGGATATGACATACATGTACCTGCCCTGGATACATGTACCTGCCACACACACACACACACACACACACACACACACACACACACACACACACACACACACAAAACATACCTGTAAATAGCATAGCTGTTGTTGTCCTTTGTGCAAACAGGTGGCTACAGCCATTACACACATTCACATGGAATGTAGGTCCATGGCTGCTGAATGCTAACAGTACATAAGGTGTGATATCAATGTTGACAGAGGTAACATCCCCTCTGTACTGGTCACCCATCATTTCATACAACAGTCCATGTGTCATGTATGTCATTATACATATCCACCAATTGCAATGCCTACAAACATGCCTAAATGTCAGGATTGTAGGACCTACACACCTGCACACATAGTGTTGTGCATTCAGATAACATGCATGTGCAGTTGCTGATGTATGCAGGTGACGTGTATCCTAGTACATCATGCAGTTGCAATGCAGCCTCAACATTGCCAACTGTATATGGTGATATGCTGAATGTACAGAAAGATGTACCTCAGGTATGGACAGATGTGTGGACATAACTAAGTGGTGGGGCATCTTTGCAGATGGATGTTTGCTGTGGACAGCTCACAGGTGTGTCACAAGCAGTCCTACAATACCCTGTGTAACCGATAAGCAATGGTTTTGTTAATTGAAGGACATAACACACAACTTAGACAGCGGTCAGGGTGACAGTGAAGGTAAATCACTTGAAACTTGTTAATAGTTATGACGTCCCTAGTGCATATATCAGCACTGTTGCCACAGGAAGTGTCAGTACAGTTTGTAATGCGTGCAATACTGCTGTACATCTGACATACATAACATGAGCTAGGCAGGTCTGAGATTCACAGTACTGGCATGTGTGGTTGTGTGTGTGTCCATATATGTCACATATTGTGAGGAATACATCTCAATTGTTACTCACTCTCCTGTACACTAGTGTACACATCTGTACAGACTACAATGTAGATAGCAGGGCATAGGCAGGGGCGTGTATGTCACACATGTGAGGTATCTGTATGTGCATGACATAGGTGTATTAATTACTGAATGCCACAGTGTGTGTATGTAGGGCTGACTGGTCACTGGGGTGAGGATGTATGTTACCATACTGAACTAATAAGACCCCTCCCACCATCCAGGTGATGCATTCTACTATCTGTGTTGATGTCCTCGATCTTAGGCTGCACTGACTACCCGTACATGTGCATTTTCTGTGGCGTGTCATGTAGGTGCACAGTACTGAAATGATGATTTGCACATAGGCAGGGGACCTCATCCCACCAGTAGCAACTGTGTGCGAGTGTGTGCTACTGTGTGTTGGTGAATCCGTGAGAGTGTGGGTGTGTTACTGTGTCACTGAATACATGTGTGTCAATACCTGAGTGTATGGGTGCAGTTGTGTGTGTTGACATCCTGTCATGGGAACGTGTATTACTGATTCCCAATGAGGCATCACACTTCCCATGGCCTCTACCCTTGTAATCAGCTAGACCACTCTCTTACCTCACCACTCCATGTAACTGTACCTGTGATGTCACCCTTTATGGATGTCACGTCCGTAGCCACAGTAGCTTAATACACAGCTATCATGCTCTTGAAACTGTAGTCGTGTTTGTAAGGTGGGACATTCTCACTGGTATGTGGCAGCTACATGGTGCATGCTGGTATATTCATACATACATGTGAGTAGTCCACATTGACATATGGGACACTAACTGCAAACACTGACATCCACTGGCACATGCAATTAGACCTGAAGGAGGACAGCAGAACATCATGACCAACATGCAGTTACTGTTGTTACACAAGACACATACTGTTAACAATATTGTACACCTGTACTACATGGTATATCTGCTGCCTGTGAACAGTCCTCAACAATTGTAAACTACACTTATCTTCCTAGTCTGTTCACCCTGTGCATCAGACCATTTGAGCATGTCCCTGCACCAATGGTGTGGATGTCATGGATGCGGCACAGGCATCATCATGTGCACAGGGTGTTAATGTTTGCCATAGGCCTAGGCTGCACTGTTTTTACACAAGACACATACTGTTTGTACACCTGTACTACATGGTATATCTGCTGCCTGTCAACAGTCCTCAACAATTGTAAACTACACTTATCTAACTAGTCTGTTCACCCTGTGCATTAGACCATATGAACATGTCCCTGCACTGATGGTGTGGATGTCAGGGATGCGGCACAGACATCATCATATGCACAAGGTGTCAATGTTTGCCAGAGGCCTAGGCTGCACTGTTGTTACACAAGACACATACTGTTAACAGTATTGTACACCTGTACTAAATGGTGTATCTGCTGCCTGTCAACAGTCCTCAACAATTGTAAACTACACTTATCTTCCTAGTCTGTTCACCCTGTGCATCAGACCATATGAGCATGTCCCTGCACTGATGGTGTGGATATCAGGGATGCGACACAGACATCATTATATGCACAGGGTGTTAATGTTTGCCAGAGGCCTAGGCTGCACTGTTGTTACATAAGACACATGCTGTTAACAGTATTGTACACCTGTACTACATGGTATATCTGCTGCATGTCAACAGTCCTCAACAACTGTAAACTACACTTATCTTCCCAGTCTGTTTGCCCTGTGCATCAGACCATATGAGCATGTCCCTGCACCGATGGTGTGGATGTCAGGGATGCGGCACAGGCATCATCATATGCACAGGGTGTTAATGTTTGCCAGAGGCCTAGGCTGCACCATTGGATGACATCAAGTGTGTGGGTTTGGGCCTTTGATCTAATTGGGCCAGTGTGGATGTTATGCATGTGTGTGTTGTGGTGCCCTACATATGTTTCCAGTGTGTGCGTGTATGTATGCACACAGTTCTGCCATGTGTCTGGCCTACACGGGGGTATTATTGACAGCTGCAGACTGCACAGGTGAGGTTTTACAGTTCACGGTGTCCGGCCACGGACATGTGACCTGTGCCTGCCAGGGTTGTACGGGCACTACCAGGCAGAGGTTCAGATTGGGTACTGTCTGATGTCACTTGTCCACTGGAACTGCATCCCTGTTGGGACAGTCCCAGGCCATGTGCACATGGCCTGCTGAGTTGTGGTGTGGACAGCACAGCACCAGATGCACTGCTGCTGCTACAGCCACTATGGGAGCAGACATGTGAGGTAGCTTGTACACGTAGACCTGACACAGGTGATGTAGCAGGCCTACATCCACGTGCCCGACGCCTCACTCCTACCAGATGTTCCAACACAGACAGCTCACGCTCGTGGATTGTCATGCCACAGTCAAGGACTCCAACCATGTCACCCAACCATCTATCCAAAGCTTCAGCAATCTGCTGTTGAGCATTTACCATTGCCTGGATGTTGTTGTTTAAAGAACGGACAGCAGCCCTCTGTAGCCTCTGATCTTCTCTGCTGCACCATTCAGCACCTGCCTGTACCTCCATTACAGCCTGAAACATGCGTCTGGTGACACCAGCTGCTGAGGTCTGTCATGCAGGAGCATGTTGGCCAGAGGTCCTCCTATGAGCAGCACTGGCCACGTGCCAGTGTGGGGCACCACCAGTTGTTTGGCTGACACCATGGTGTGCAGGCACACCTTCCATAGTCCCCACACTTTCCTGTTTCAAGCTACCATATGCCAATTTTCCTTCCTCTATGGCCACTGGTGATGGGGTATGTGCAGGTATGGGATCTGTGTGCGAGGATGAGGGAGATATAGATGGAATGGCAACCAATGGCACAGTTTCAGCCCCTGACAACTCTGCCTGTGTCTTAATCATACATTCATCATCACTGCTAGAGTCTGTGGGGACACTAACATCAGATGTATCACAGGAAGGCAATGCACCTACATCACCTGTGAGGGCAGACAAGAACTGTACATTACAAACTATACAATAGACACACACACAGACACACACATGCATGTGATATGACAGAAGGCATGCAACATGCATGTGATATGGCAGACGGCATGCAGCGCAGACAATAATAGTGGTAGTTATCATACATCCCTGGGTTGCACACAACAGCATGCATGTGTCATAGCAGGCATTATGCAAATTATACAATCATAGTAGTAGTTAGCATAAATCCCTGTGTTACACCATGTGGACCAGCACAGGTTAACAGTACACAAGCCTGATGTGTGGCATATGACCTTGACAATCATATGTAGTATGACATGTGATCATGTGATCTGCTGACATGTGCAATGACATGCATACATGTTTAACACAATGGTGTCCTGTCAAATATACAGTGGGGCAATGGTGTACCAATGCAGTGTTGTCTGTCCACCCTACAGATATACTGCACATTTAGCTGATGTGCATGGCCATTGCAGGGAATCATGAGGTGTCTCTAGTGCTATACAGTGTGAGTTACAGACAGGGTTCATAGCCATGACTGTGTTCAGATACAATACATATATACTGTGAAATGTGACCCACGTCACTGAGGTGTATACACACTAAACCATGATGTGGAAGCTGTGACACAGGTCACTGATGGGTATATGGATGACACCCCTGCACATCTGCAACCATATTGCTGCTGCCTGGCAACTATGGCTAGACACGGCGAACACATCAGTACACCATGTCCCACATGACATCTGTGTACCACGCACACACACACACACACACACACACACACACACACACACACACACACACACACACACAAAGTATGACATTGATGTCCAACACCAGCAAGGGGAATGTACTGTATCTGTGGGCTGATGTGGATACTGTACAGGTGACTGCTGTCATGTCACGATACCCTCAAGATGTTCAACACATCTTATGTGGTGGATTGATGTTACGCCTACACAAGATGTGCACAGGCCTGTAAGATGTCTAGTGTTCCACATCTACAATATGACCATTATACAAAGGCCATAGTTGAACCATGTGTAGCCATTGTATGACAGGGTGTACACACAAGCAGAACACGTCTACTGTGTGTGTTGCTCCATGTCTGTGGCCATCCTCCATGGCCATGTGTGTACATGTGTTGTCCAAATTATTGTGATGGGCATCTTTTTCACATGTCTGTGTTGTCCCATATGACATATATGCTCCACTGACAACAGGGTTATGCAGATAATGGGTGGTATGTGGGATATGTTTTCAGGTTAGGTAGGCAATGTTGCAGTCAGGCCACTAGATCTCATGGACAAGTCAAGATAGCACATCACATTGTGTGACATTCATAGCAGGGCTATGATCCACACCAGTGAATCCTGTGTGCTGGCCATACTCCAGCCCACTGTGTAGTACTGTTTGAATTCACCACATATGTAGATCTGATCTGTAGCATGTCCCTAAAGTGAACAGCACCTCCACCATTGTATGCACAACTGTCCACACATCTGGCAATGACAGTTTGTGAGGATTCATGTCGGTGAGTTGATTTACATAGTTTGCAAGTGTTGCACATGGGTAGTCACTGTGATGCTTTGCAGGTCCGACCTGTATATTGTGACAGGACCATACATTATGTGTACATGTTGTAAATGGCCACATGGCAGATAGATTTGTGCATTATGGTTCCTGATAAATAATAACACTCTCACCTGCAATGGGCTGCTGTCGCAGTGGAATGCCAGAGGTACCTAAATAGGAGTAACACAGCAGTATGAGCATAATCCATCCCTGTATAATGGCTACAGGGTGCAATGTGCATAACACATACACCAGTACATTAGACTATACTATGGTGTATGCACATGTGTGCATACACAGAGTAGCATACTATAGTATGCGGCATGTGTGTATGCATGCCTTGCATATGATGTTACATTACACACTGCACAGTGACACATGCAACTATATGGAATATAGTTGTTATAGGTGCAGCACTGACTTACCAGGCAACTCCAGGCTCAGTGGTTGAGAGACACCCACCTCCACAATCTCAGCTAAGGCTTGTGGATGTGGTTCTGCAGGTGTCCCCAGGTTAGCTAGTAGCTCCTCAGTATTGAGTGGGGGCTGGGGGGGTGGTGGGGGCTGGGTTGGTGGTCCACCACCTGTTGCACCTTGTTACCTGGTGATTGCATTTGTGCGCTGTTTCACCTGTCTAATGAGGTCTGTACAGTGTCTGCGCACCTGCTGGTATGTGCGGTTGTGGCCACCCACATCATTAACCCTCCTGTGAAGTTCCATCCACAGGGCATCATGCTGCTGTGCATCCTGTGGCACATGGCTGAACAGGATATCATGATTGTCGAGTAGGTATGGGATGAGGGCCTCATCCTCCAAGTGGGTAAAAGGGGGTAGCCTTGCATGCAGCATACCTGGAAGACATAATGATGGAGACAGGTCACAGTAACTCACAGAGACATACAGAGCTACAGCTGAACATACATGTGTATCGCATTTATTAAGTTTAAATAGTTGTATTTGCAAACCTACATGACACTGACGTGTTTGTGTCACACACATGTGACACTCAATGTTGAGTTGCTCATACTCCATGTGGTTGCTGTCTTGATGTGGGCATGTCTGTTTGCCTTTACTGGTGTTCCTGCCTATCAGCACATGGCTGGACGTGTCCACATTAATGCAGTCAACCTTGATGCTGTGTATATGTCACATATAAGGACTTACACTGCCTTAAAAGACATGACCTGTGACCCTGCAGACTTGCTCACATAAGGTTTTACATGTATGTGTTCTGCCATATACATCTACATGGCACTGTACAGCAATTCAACATCCTGCCATGTATCACCTGTGTTACACAAGTGATACACATGGGACACTGGCTAGCCAGATGGTATTTGCAGGGATGGATATCAACAATAGCATGTACAGTCAAAGTCAACTAGTGGGGTACATGCCATGGGCCATGTATGAATCCAGGATGAATGGTTACCTGGCAGTAGCTGACAGGCGGCTCTGTGGGGCCAGGTGGAGCAGTGCCACATTACTGATCCACAGGGTTAATGATACATTTACCATGCGTTACCATGCGGTCATCACACAATGTCTGAGAGGGGAGCGATGTGCAGCTTTGATGGACAGGAATGCATAGCATGGCAGGACTATGTAAAGTGTATGGGACAAGGATCTGTCCAGCATGTGGAAGGTGGATGTCCATGACGTGTGTGTTAGAGATCAGGATGAGTACGTGTAGCATGTCCAACATCAATGGGTTGGACATGGATTTATTCAGGGTATGCATCATGCTACATAGTGGAGATGGGGAATGGGAAGGCTGGTGTAGGCCATCTGCACATGGCCAATACCCCTTAAAGGAAATATGTGATCTGATATGGGTCACTTGAGTGTTGTGTATGGCTGGACAATGATCTCTAAATTCATGGATGGCACCCTATCATTATTAGGGTTGCCACATATGACTATCTGACAGGTGTGATGATGTAGCTATCACAGGAAAGACAACTTCCCAGTTGCATCCCTCACACACAAGAGTCCTTTATGTTGACCACTGCCTAGGTGGTAGTTCATGGGTACAGGTTTATTAACATAGGGGTGACAGTGCATATGTAGCCGTCCGATTGTGGCCATATGTCACACACACCTCACCCACAAAGCCCCTTCTGTATGTTGTCCACAACACTCCTGAGTCAGCTATTGCTCATAGGTCATAGTCATTCGCATACTTCAATAGGCAGATGCCTTCTGTTTGTCTGTGAGGTATGGACTACAATGAAGTGGAATAAAATTCATTAACCCTGACATACTGTAGCTGCCACTGGTGTGTTGAGCATGTATTATTCAGACACCTTCTGTAGTGTTGGTTCTGTCAGCAGTCCTGTTGCAAAACACTCCTGTGACATAAGAATGTGCATCTAGTATACCAAGTATAGGTGGTACACAGTATGGGTGATGATGTCTTATGACCTGACAAGGTTATGATATGCAGTGTGACATCAACCATACTGTCATCTACAGCTGTACTGTGGACATCACTTAATTGATCAAGGTTCATGGCCTTCCAGACCAGACTCAGCAGGGTGGTAGTAAAGTACTTCCTATTATCAATGGTGTCTCCCCCTTTGTGGGTTGTGATATCTGTTGGTGTGCACCATTCCGTGTGTACACAACCTGACATGGAGCTATGTTTTACATGATGTGTACATGGAGAGTATCTTGTTTTGCCATATGTGTATGATACAACCTGTGATGTGGACAGGTCCCATGCAGCCTGAGTGCAGCTTGTACCTGCATAGTTGTGAGTACAGGGGCCCTGTGGTGTACATGGATATATGCTTGTTACCTGTTGGAGGGGGCCATGCATTTATGTTATCCAAGACCCTTTCTGGATTGCTTATTCATGTTAAGCACTTGTTCAGGACTTGTAAGCACTACGTAA
Organism: Protopterus annectens; assembly: GCF_019279795.1. Taxonomy (NCBI): domain Eukaryota; kingdom Metazoa; phylum Chordata; order Ceratodontiformes; family Protopteridae; genus Protopterus; species Protopterus annectens. The sequence goes on along the minus strand of NC_056725.1, from coordinate 1,133,348,263 downwards.
GCTAATAATTACTATAGCACTCAATCTTCCTCATTACCTATTGAAAAGGGTGAACAGGTTTTGTACATACTTTTCTCACTTGCTTAGAATAAATTAGCTCTTGTACTCACTTTCCTCACTTATCTAGGTGAATGTGGTTCTATATTCAGGCATGTCCAAGAGTCAACTGCCAGTGTTCTCACCTGTCTATCTGATGAATCTGGACATCTTGAGGCAATGTACACATTGCCTCATGCACACAGACAAGCCTCTCCGCCTACCACCCAACACTACAACCTGTGAGAGATGCACTCATCTAGCCAAACTGGAGGCAAAGGTCTCTCCAACTAAGCCTGACCCTGACTGTCATGTGGAGAAGGTAAACATTCACACACCACACTCATCACATTAGTCTCACTGAGTCTACCCCACCATTAACTGGGAAAACTACTCATGTACCAACACATTAGCTCAACGCTTTCTGGAATTCATAAACACCAATACCCAGACTCAACATATCCACACAACCACCAGGGACTACAATATCCTAGACCTAGGCATTACCAACATGAGTGACTGGTGCTCTACATGTGAAGCCAACTCCTCGTCGGTCCTATCAGACCATAAGCTGAACACCATTGATATCTACATCCCACCCCCACCCCGCATTAAGGGAACCACAGTATAATATGTCTATAAAGCCAACTACATGCTTCTTAAGACAGACGTGATGGACGTCATGACACCCATGCAGATGGGCAGTACTGTTACAACTGCTGAATCCTACATAAGTGCACTCTATAAGCACTTACACGAGTGCATGGCTTGTGCTATCCCAAACAGAACCAGGACGCTATACTCCTAATTAACGAAACCAATCCGGTGGTCCCCTCCCATAAACAAAATGTACTACAGGAGGAAGACACTGTTCAAATGAGAGTACAATCCCATGCGTGGAGGAGCTCCCTGGCCAGCCTTAGTAAGAAGGTGAGATCCCTTATAAGATCCTCCAAAGCTAGCTACAAAAACTAAAATGCAACTAATGCCAACAACAACCACAAAGCATATTATAGCTATGTCACATGTCTCGATGTCAACAACCAGATCTTTTCTGAGTTACAGCACAAAGGCATGAAAATTACAGAAACAACTAATACTGGCAACATCCTGGCAGATAGGTTCAGTGCTACCTTTCCCCCTTCCCTCTCAAAGCTGCACACTCTAAAGGCAATATCACAGCATCCATGGGACTGGACAACATCCCAGGCTGTGATTTACATGAACTTCAGAACATACTGTCTCCCCACCTATGCACCATGTTCAATAATAGCCTCACATTGAGCATAGTGCCCACTGAATGGCACACAGCAAAAGTAATCCCACTCCACAAATGTGGCACCACAATGGATCACAGAACCTATTTCCCTATAGGCCTGACTAGCATGGTCTGCAAGACTATGACATACATCATGGATCTCAGTCACAGAGACATTGGGTACCTCCAAACCTTTGACCCCTCCCTGTTTGGCATTGTTAAGGGTGAACCATGCCTCCTAAACCTGGTGGACTTCTTAGAGACAGTTGCCAAGGCATTAGATGAGAGTAAGGAGGTCCACACAGCCTAACTAGATCTCTCATAGGCTTTCAACACCATTCCTCCTTCTGGTATTATCAACATACCCATCTGCCTGAACATTAACCCCTACGTCATGTGATGGTTTGCAAAGTGGCTCATGGACAGAACCCACACAGTGGGAGTTGCATACCCTAGGTCTGACTGTATATCAGTTACAAGTGACGTCCCCCAGGGCTCAGTCCTAGGACCCCTCATGTTCGGTATATACTTCTCTGACATGCAGACAATACAGGAGGGCTTTGACTGAAAAGGTTTGCAGACGTCTGCAAACTAGGGGACATAATTGTTTCCCCAGCTGTTACAGACACCCTCTGGAAGGGTCGCACTGAGACGGATACTTGGTGTTAATATCATGGCATCAAGCTGAATGCCTAAAAGTGCATAGTCATCCCCCTTTGGATATAATTCATTACCCGCAGACTACCACATAGGTGCTAGTCCCCTACATACAGAAAAGGTAATAATGGATCCGGGAACCCCAGTAGATAGCAATCTCTCCTTTGATACCCATAATGACAAGGTGGTTAGAATATCCTTCTACATGGCCCCCCTAATCTCTAATGGGTTCACATCCAGATAAAAGGAGGCCATTGTGACTCCACTCATGACATATTAGACCCATTAAAGGATACAACACCCCATTTGGAATATACCTTACGTGACAACTGCAACAGCTTGGAAGACCGCAACAGTACCACACCAAGAGGATTACTGACCTCAAACAGATGACCTATGCAGCCCAACCTAAGAAACTCCAGCTGTACTCTGTTGCATACCGCATACTCACAGGTGATTTCTGCTTGACATACAAGGCCCATGTCCAACCCTGTATTGCGGGATATGCTCCACCTAAACAGAGGCCCCTGAGAGCCACATGCTCTAGGGATATACACCTAACCACAACGATGAGTAGGATGTGCTGGACAGATAGATTCCTGACCCGGACACTCCCCATGCTTTGGAACATGATTCCAATGTACATCAGGCAGGGCCCCTCACTAGCACTCTTCAAGGGAAACCTTGACGTGTGGATGGGAGACAGACATGTACCCCGGGGATTACTGCAGTGGCTCTGCTGGACAGAGGCACAGGGAACTAATGGCTCTGCCAGTCAGAGGCACAGGGAACCAACCTATGGGGGTGGCGAAAGCCAACACACTCTAGCTAGGTTTACAAATACCCTTGGTAAGACAGCCTAGTACCTACCTTTGCACATATTACATGTCTTATGTGCATGGATAGTTAACTAGCTCTTCCATTTTACTTTGCTATCATGCTGATAAACTGTCAGGTGACTAAAAGACATATGCATCCTGTTATTGTGTATTGTAAATGCCAATAGACATAACTAATGTTTGCCTAACATTACAGTAATGCTATGTAGCTTGTAATACATATCTGCCTACAATACTGTACATTACACAGTTATTGGCACAATATCCCACAATGCAAATCATAATTGCACAGTGGCCCAACCTTCCACATGTTGTTCTCAGTAATACACCCATACATATGGCTACAGCTACAATATATCAACATATACTATCCTCTGTTATAGCACATACTTGTTGGACCAGCCCTGCCACTGACATCGGCTGGTGAGGAGTATTTCTGTTCAAAGCCCTTATATAGCATCCCTTGTGGTGTATGTGGTGTTTGCTTTGTGACCTACAGCAGTACACACAAATACTACAAGCATTACTATGCTCAACAATACATCACTACAAGATAACTGTTTCCACTATATGGATTGCTTGCACTTTAAATACTACAGAAAGGTACTACATACACAGACATAATGACTGTTCTACATACCTTCTTAGTAACTCGAGGTGTCGTTAACTGTTGATTCAATCTTTTTCAGTTTGTGTTTCAATGTTCTTTGTAATGTTCCACTGGTATATACGGATGGTTTGAATGTGTGATAACACATCCTTTTCTAGTTACATATCGGTAACATGTGGTATCCTGTCCACCAATTGCTGTTCCAAAGTAGTTAATTAGATGCACATCAGCTGTGCAGCTACTCCATTAGCCGATACCATGGCAACAGTGGTGTACAACTGATTACTCCTTTTGGGCGTTGTCCGTTTGCCTTACTTTTGAGGAAGACGGCCTGGATGTGTTGTTTGTGATATATTTCAACAGCTATATGGAGACACACAGAGATATATTAGCTTCATGACTCCCGTGGACTGTGTGTAATGGCTAGATGATTTAGTTCTACATGTGAGTACAGCTGTTATATTTCAGAACATTGCCACTTATGCAGGGTTTGTTTGTACCTGATACTTTTGCAGATGTTTAAGTCTGGCAAGGATGTTTGGCCAGCTCAAGGCCGTATGGCTATGCATGAACTGTTATGTGGTGTACAGTGTGCTCACCAGACATCCTTGATTTGGTGTACAACTGTAGCATACTGTGCTGTTACTCACTAATTGCGAACACATCCCAGTGTACACACAACCCTCTGAAACGGGATTAGTGCAAACAAACCCTGTAACATCAGCAGCTGTTCCATTGTATAACAGCAACTATTTCACATAGGGCCATGTTAGTGTGTCTCTGACAAGGTATGTTAAGGCTTCTGCAGATGTCGTACAGTGAGTGAATGATTTGTGATGTTATTACAGTTTGTATTGTAATATGTTTGGGTGTGGGGGTGATTTTGGTGGCTGTGCATAGCAGATGCAGGTGTGTAGGAACTGCTTTTGTACATAATCACTATGTGCCTATTTGAACACCTATCCTTTTGTGGACTAATACAATGGTAATTGCAGGCTGATTCATTAAGGCACTGTTATGTGGTTCCTGTATAGCATGCAGGTGATGTTAGTCCTTGAATCCCTTCGGTAATACATCTGAATGTAATAAATTGTTGCTACATGAAAGCTGTGTATTTCTGTCATAGGTATTTGCAGTCATCGTAGTTGTGTTGGTGACTGACCCTCTTTGGCTAGGGCTGCCACCTTTTCATATGGCCATAGTGGGATCTTTTGGGGACACACATCTGATTTTACAGACCGACACAAACCTACAGTCAGTAAAAGGGATAGAACTTTCCTATCTTGCCTAAATATAAGCTTATTCGTGTAGCAGTTTAGTTGCTTATCCTGTTTCCTGTAACATGTAGGTATTTTAGATACAGAAATGACTATTGTATGCAACTATTACAGTACATATATTATATACCTATAATCCCAGGGCATTTGCCACATTTAATATATTTGGTCAGGACACAACTGCCCAAAGAGGGAGTGTCCCTCGCAAAGTGGGACAGGTGGTAACACTATCACTGGCTCATGTCTATAGCACATATTTGTAATAGTGTATAGGCATATACTCTCCATATCCTTTGTTCATAAAGGTTGGTAGTGGCAGAATGTGTGATTACTATGGTCCATGTTATACACATATATGAACACTTCAACCGCTGTATATGGAAGACCTACAGAATCCTGAAACCACAGAGTTCCGACGCACACAGTACCGGGACCAGACTCCCATACCCCACATTACAAACATCGACAGTAACTCGCGAAAGTAACACGAACATGGAACACACACACGCACACACAGACACACTGCTACCCAACACATCCAAACAAACCATCCTACACTACATATGAGCAGGTGGCCAAGCCCTCCTACACCCCCCATGTAGGTGTCTGCGCCCCCCACACCACCCCCTACTTTAATATTCTACCTCCTAGGTCGCGCAAACAGATGCACAAAGGTAACCCACACCCACATATTACAGTCCCCCAAGAACACACACCACACAAAGAACACACACTTACACACACTACAGCCCTAAGAAACACACTTACACACAGTAACCTACCTCAACTGCATCACCAGAAGCACTGACTGTCCATTAACATCGTGATGTTACACCTCGCGCATCTGGTGTTTCGGTAATGTGTTCTTTCGGACCTTAAGCCTCGGGATTACTCGCGTCGGTATGTAAAGCAGTCGGTATGTGGTAGGTATTCCATTTATATGTACCTCCATGGTTATGTAGATGTTGTTAACTTATCTATATATCTACATATATATGTATATCCCCATATATAGACATATCTCTCTCTCTCTCTCTCTCTCTCTCTATATATATATATATATATATATATATATATATATATATGATGTATATATATATATATATGTATATATATATATATATATATATATATATATATATATATATATATATATATATATATATAACATACACCTTTTATTGGGTACATGCCGGTTTGTCCTATTTCAACTCATTCCTACCTTTTGTGTTTTATCCTGTCAGTATACATGGCTGCTGTTGGCACATCTCAGGTAGCTTAGTGGTATGGTATTGTGATGAATGTGTACATGGTTGCATTTCTAATCCTGGCAGTGATATCTTAGCTATCAGAGCAGGCACTGGTAGTGCAAGGGTGATTAATGCACATTTCAGTGGTTGTGTGTTCCACATGTTTATTATTCTGTGGAGAACTACCTATATATGCAAGCTGTGTTTAAAGTATACTATGTAACATGTACACATCTGTGAAGATTCCTGTCAAGGATACTCCCCATTATTTGGAACTACATCCCCGATTACATTATACAAAACCCCTCACTAACACTCCGGGGAATCCTTGCAGAGTGGGTGGTGAACAGTGGCTACACTCCAGGGATCCCACAATTGGCTCTGCTCCACAGAGGGACAGTTTGTTAATCAATGGGGTGGTGGCAGCAGACATGTTTTGCCTATGCTTATGAGTGACCTCGGCAGCTGGGCATGTACCACCTATGTATCTATGAACCTGTACATACAGTATGGACACATGCTGATAGCTTAATTTACTCTTCAGGTATTGACTTACCTTGTGCCAATGGCAGTTGTGTGTACAATAGTTGAGGGCTACCTATGTAGGATGCACACAGTAGACCACCTATACATGACAATTTACAGGTGGTCGTGTGTGTGTGCCATCCATGTTTGCTGTGTGTGCAGGTGGAGAAGGCTGTCAGTCCATGAGTGCCTACATTGTCAGTGTGTGTGCTATACATTCCCTCTTTGCCAAGGCATGGGCATACTGAGCACACCTCCGTCTGCCTACTGGGGCTAGCACAGGGTGTTCATGGTCTGAGTCCCCCTGTGCCTGTGGGTCCCTTGGCAATGGTGGTGGGCTGTGAGGGCCTTCACCATTCTGTCCCTGCTGCAGCTGTTTCCGCAGGATCATATTGTGTAGCATGGCACATACTATGAAGATGTGGGCACACATTCCTGGAGAGTACTGCAAGGCTTCACCAGATATGTCCAAGCAACATAACCATGATTTCAGCATCCCAAACACATGCTCTATGATGATTCTGGTTTCTGCATGTGCCTCATTATGGCGTTCTTGCTTGGCTGTGTGCATGCATTTCTGATGGGCGTCACAATCCACGGTTCCAGTGCATAGCCAGCATCCCCCACCAGGTGACCATATGGGATGTCCCCCCCTGGCAAATACCTGATACAGCTGTGAGTCATGCCAGATGTGGGAGTTGTGATAGCTTCCAGGGCTGCCAGCCACACATCCATGATAATGCCCTGGGTATTGCACATGACCCGGCAGTTGATGGAGGGGAATCCCTTGCAGTTTATGTAGTGCCTACCCTGCTCACTGGGTGGTGACTTGATGTGTATGTGCGTGCAGTCTATTGCACCCAGTACCTCCAGGTAGTCTGCCACATGGTGGAAGAGACGCATATTGCTAGCCAACTCCTCCTGCATTTGGGGGAAGTATATGTGCTCATTGGCATGTGGTAACATTGCATCCAGGAGCTGGTGGAGTACCTGGATGCTGATGCCTGAGAGATCCCCATGATATCCCCAGTTGGCCTTTGGAAGGTACCTGTGGCTAGTATTCTCAAGCTTACACATACCTCCGTGTCAACTGGGATGGGTTCCCCTCTGTTACTTCTGGCTCTGAGGCGTGGCCGGCACAGCTCAACAAGTTGCTGTATGATGTCCCTGTCCACCCTGTAATGCTCTACTATCTCCAGATCATGTAGCCCCTGGTAGGTTACCTTGGGTCTGAACACTCTTCTCCTCCTCCGGTGCCTGAGATGGTTGTCAGCATCATCCTCTACACCACCGTCAGTCTCCAACACATGCTGGTGAATCAAAGCTATGGCGGCCCCTAACATGTACATATTAAAAGTTCCCCGTCTGTATACACCAATGGTGCAGAGTGTCTGGAAATACACAAGTGTGTGTGTGTGTGGGGCTTTCACACCTTATACTATTGTGCAATGGATTATGCTGGTGTAATTGGGTGTGTTTGTGCTATTCCAGCTGCAGGGTATCTTAATTATTGGTTTTACAGCAGGTGCTGCTATTGTGGGGCCTTTGGTGTTGACTTACACTTGTCTGCCATGATTCATCTATTGCCCTTTACTTCAATTTTCAACCCGATTCCCCTCCCATTGTCAGGCATGCATCCAGCTGCCACCTTTCTTGTTTTGTACTTTCACAACCCAGGATTGTGTTGGGAAATGTGTTATGTAGCTGATCTACTGCAAGTTTGCTTTGTTCTGCTGTGACAGTTCTCTTTTCTTTGCTGTATGGCACCTCCCCTTTCCTGTTCTGCAGGTAGCTGCTAGCAGCCTTGTTAGCTGTTGTCTATGGCCCACTGTGAGTTTATAGGTGTTAATTACTCATTTGTACTCCAATTACCATGCTGCAGCATTTCCTTATTGTCTTCCCGTATCCTTCCTGTTTCAGCTGTGGTGTGTGCCGCACACAGCCGTTTACCAGGTTTAATGCGAGTTTTCATCCAAGTTCACATGAATTTTTGGTTGCCTTGTGTGCTCTCAGCTAAGCAGAGCTATGGCTACTTCCACACCCCTATCCTGCGGTTTTGCTTAGCAACACGCAACATAGATTAGCAATGATCCAATGTGCTTACAGCTATGGTGGCACGCCTCTCACTTGATGTCATGTTTACCTCCAGGCCACTCCTCGGTGTTGTACCGCTACACCATGTGGTACATCCTTACACCGGCGGGGCATTTGCAATTCAGTATCACTTGACTCATTTGCATGGCATTGACGGCTAATTCCTAGTTACCGCATGGAACACTGACACAGACCCTTAGCAACCCTTGTGCCATGGTTGTGGTGTAGCATGCGTGCCATTGACTATTATGGGGATATCATGAATTATGTTACATTGCAGTTTTATGACATCTAAATATATTTTCTTGTGATCCGGTTTGCGCACAGATGCATTGCAGTTTTACTTTGCATTGATGTGGCCATGACATTAAATGTTATTTTTTGTATGTTGTGCATGTTGTTTTATGCCATTGGCTATATATTTAGCCGTTGGCATATATTAACATTATAATATGTAATTTTGGTCCACTTCCTGGCTCGGATTTTATGTTTGACAAAATGTAAATATTTTTTTTTGGTTTACCTTTCTACATGCTTATGCTATGCCTGCACCACTTCATGAATCGCTATATACCTTCATTTGCATGCTACACTGCTGTGCATGGGGTAATTATCATACATGTGCCGGGAGCTGTGTAGCTCTGCTGTATGCTGGTAGTGCACATGGAAACAGCTCTTACCTGAATCGCTCGGCGACCATATTTGGCGCTAGATCGCCGACGCTACTCCGGCGCATGGCACAAGCTTCATGAATCCCAGGGAGGGTCTATATTAAGTAACCGAATGCTTAACTTTGCTAATCAACCTACGTCGACACATATTGAACAAAAACTCATTTAATTGAAACCTTTAAACAACGAAAGTTAAATGATCAAAATATTTTGTTTGGCCAACACCGATGCACCCAGTGCATAAAGGAATACCTATATATGCCGTAAACAATAAGTTCCCTTAAACATCCTCTACTATCACAAACACAGCAAATGTGAAATACACATTAAGGAAAGCATATCTAAGGAAAGTAAATATAACGTGTTGTGTATATAACAATAGAACTCCCTAATAAAACCCTACTTAACTGTAATGGTTTTGCACTACACCTTTAATAGCATGGCAACATATCATAGAAAATCATCTTGAGTGTATGTAGCTTTATTTTGCAATACAGCATCTAACTTGACACACCACTCCATTGTTTTCTTTTTTTTTGGTGAAGGAGGTACTGCACATAATAACTTCAGTCTAGTCTCGTTTACCTTATTTTGTTCCCTTACCAAAACAGATAAGACACACAGTATACCACAAATCCTTCTTCCTAACAGACAGCGGACTCTCCTATGCCACCCTTCAATATGATTCTGTGTACGTGATAAACATAACTTATTCAAATTTGAAACATTCCAAAACTGCAAGGAAAACATGGGTGGAAATATCTCTACACTGCTCAGTCTAGTTTGCTGTTTACGATATCGCCCTAAAACAAAGACATCTGAAAAATAATTAATAACTCTTTACCTGAGCTAGGAAAGGATTTTGACAGGTTTTGAAAAGCAGGAATAACTTCTTCCACATTTAAGAATGCAAGAGCTATAAGTTTTTACACATTAAGTTGAAATGAGACACATTTTCCATATAATGTCACTAATCCTAATGTTTGCACTTTTCGCCAAATAGCTTGAGCAAAATGGAACAAACATCCTTTATTAGACACATTAGCAAAGTTGTACTTTACACTTTTAATTGCTGCAAGCTCAAAATCAGACAAGATGACTTCAACATTCAGACGCAGCTTAGCTTTGTTTAAAAGATCGAACAGACACTCCCACATGAAGTTATAAGACTTGAAACACTTTTTGGACATAACACAAAACACCAGTGGAAGACATTAAGTGTTGTCCCCTACCGTAACTAACGCATGTATACTATATAGCTGTCTACATAAGCAGGCTTTAGTCAAAAACACCCGGTCCATTAACCACATCCGAGCTTCACTTAAATCACATAAGTTTTCAAATGAAAAACCAAAACATGAAGGTTATTGTGTATGTCAATCTGACACTTTTGCAGAAAACGACCTTCTTTTAGGCAACAACTACTGGGATCAACACTATTTAATGTTGTAAACACTTTACTATAATTTTTTATATGTTAACGTCGCACCCTATTGACTTGCTGCAACATCGATCTCCGCAATGGTAAAGACAGTATAGATTCTACTGACATGCTAGCTATAACATCGTCAAATACTAAGGCGGGTGTCTCTCTACACAATCAAGCACTCTGCTTCAAATTGTCACAGGCTACATATTTGTCAACTTCTGTGATATCTGGAGAATGGTGGTGTCCTGTACATTTTAGAAGCATTTCTCCGTCAAGCTCTTTCCTGCTAATTGCCCTACCTTTACACCTATCTTTTGCTTTCAGCTTACAACACCAGTAGTGTTTGTCCTTTACTGTCTTTTCTAGATTAAACAAATAGCCATCAACATTTAACATGTCCCTACCTTTCTGCGACTTTACTGTGTTATAGTATTCTCCTAACACTCTGGGTGTATGCATTGTATCATTAGCCATGTTTGAGTTTAGCGCATGTGCAAAACAAACACATTCACGGCTTTCTGTCCTTTATACCTTCATTACGGTATAACAAAACCGTAATTTGGAATTCAAACTGTACAAAGTTTACGTTTTGCAGGCACTGCAACCTTACCCAGTGAATTATTAAAATATGCATGCTGTAAATTGAGGATTGTATGCATTCATATATAGTATATAAGACAGTTCACCTCAATACTAATTATGTAAATACGTATATACACACTATGCGTGCTTGGGCCAACTAAAACATTTAGGTTTAATGGTTTTTGTTATTTATAGACTTCGATTAAACAGACGTTTGCTTAACATGTGTCAATCTGTCAATTGTCAGATTCGCTAAGTTAAGCATTCAGTTACTTTATATAGACCCATATACATATATATATGTCATATATATATATATATATATATATATATATATATATATATATATATATATATATAAATATATATACACACACACACATACACACACACACACACACACACACACACACACACATATATATATATATATATATATATATATATATATATATATATATATATGTATATGTGTGTGTGTGTGTGTGTGTGTGTGTGTGTGTGTGTGTGTGTGTGTGTGTGTGTGTGTGTGTGTATAAAACTATAGGAATTTTAGATAAAGATATACCCTGGGCTTCAATAAGCTTTCAATAACTCTATGTAGTCTTCGCGCAAAGCTTACATGGAGTTTAGATGTGTGCGTGGAGATACATGGTGAGCAGCAGTGCTGACTGCAAATTCATGTCGTATACTGCATTTAAACACAAATAAGTTCAATTTCATGGCTAGCAACAGTGTTGTCAGCCAGGACACCATGTAATGCAACATGGATAGCAAACTTGTTTAACTCAGAGCACAGTAGGTTAGCAGGTTTATGTGGAATGCCATGATCATCAGAGGGCTAACATATAATATTTCTCATAGCTCTCAATCACTTAGTGCAAGAAATCTGGACAAAGCACAACATAATGGGGGAACAATGATGAGAAATAGGGACAGATGTTACATATTTCCTTTTTTAAATTTAGCAATATTCTACAATAACAAGGGGTTTCTGTGAAGATGCACTTTCTGAAGGATTTGAAGTCTGAAACTCAAATGTATGTAATTATTGCGAAACATCAGTTCTGAGATCATTCAAGTGATATAGTAGAAAACCACAGGTTTTATAAGGAACACACAAAAAGATATACAAGGCAAAAATCTGGAAATTCTGTAAAAATCTTGACAGTTGAGAGGTATGATAGTTATGTATATGGTCTGCATAGTACAGGACAGTGTATACAGTGCAGAATATTGTGAAATCCCATTCCTGGTATTCTGTGCCAGTGTTATGTAAATGATCTGTAAGGGTACATGGACTTTGTAAAATAAACACTCTGGGGAAGTGTGTATATTGAATATGGACACACAGATGAATTGTAGGAATGAACACAGGGAAAGAGGACAGGTGAAACATTCTAATGTGCAGTAGATGAGGGCATGTGAATGGATGACAGTTGTAGCAGCAACACCAATCACATATCAATAATGCACAGTACAGACTGGACAGTGAAAATGTGTATTATGTGACTGTCACACAAGTGACATAGCAATGAGGAAGACGCCTATGGGAGATAAACATCCCTACATGAACAATGCAGAGGACGTCTATCAGGGATGTGATATACAGTTGGGTTAGGGTGCATATTCTGAAGTTGTGCAAACTGATTTGCCTGAATATGAGTGTAATCTCAGTAGAAGTCTCCTGCAAGTGGGACACAGATAAAGGCTCATGGACAACATTAAAAGAAGCGAGCACAATCATGGAGAATATCAGAATAATACCACCAGTAATCTCATGTCTCTGACATAACATATCTGATTTAGAGTGATCACAGATGATTCTGCACAAACACACTAGTTCAACTATTATGGCATGTCCGCAGTCTATGAGGGTAATCATGCACACTATCCCAGCACTGTAACATCTGCCGGAGGTGTTAGGAAGAACACTGCTATACTTGTAGTAACATTATGATCAATATAGGCTAGCTGTCTGGTGTGCATGGCAGATACAAATGGCATAATCCACACTGTCAGAAATGTTACCCATGCAAGTAATGTTGTCAAACAGCTATGTATGTACTGTGTGCATCACTGGAACAGGTATCACACATGCATCTGGTGTAACATAATAGTTGTGTTACATACAAGGAAGTAGTCATCACTGTGACAACATGCTGTTGGATGTTCCACTTACCATCTACTCCAGGATGTAGGTCACATATCGATTCATCTCATTATAGGATGTGATGTCTACATAATACTTGGATTGTGTGTTTGTTTTCCTGATGTAACAAATCCCACCATGCTTTTATGTCCTTGCAGGTGTTGTCATGTCTGTGGCAGCAATCTTTGGTGCGGGTTGATACTGTCTGCATTATACTAATATCACAGTTTGAGTCAATGATTGCCCACAATCTGTAGTCCTTCAGAGAGCTGTTTAGATACAGGATGTGTATGTCATTTGTGAGGTCTGTCAGTTAAATAATGGACAGGAAAGGGTCTAGCAGACAGCCCTAATGTGTGGACTTGATCAGTGGACCTGAGATATAGGTCACTTCACACATTTCAACATATTTAGATGCTACATATGTGATACAGTAGTCTATCTACTTGGTGATATAGGAGTTTATGGCCACATCTGACAGTGTTAGGTTTATATCTCAGTGTGGATATGTGTCAAATGCCTTGGGCTTGTCAAGTTCAAAGGATAACAGTATTGTAGTCATGCATGCTCTTGATGACCTCTTTGAGGACATCTAACAAATGTGACAGACATGATGTTGCATTAGCAACTCAGCCAAGTCTGTTGCATACAACTGGGATATTACTAGTGTCCATTTAGAAAAGGTCCATGATGACATGTTGGACTACCTCACAGATGAGGAAAGTCATGATGTGTCTATACATGCAAGCATTGGGTACTTTCTTGCCCAAGCCAGATGGATGCATGTTGATGTACACCCTTCTACAGGAGCATAGCCTGTGTGGAGGGTGTGTTGAAGTGTCTATTCAATCATGTCAGGAAGGTGTATGTGATGTGTCACATGATAGGTGATCTGTGATGTTGTCACAACCCATTGATTCTGTGTGATAGGCCTGGATAAAGGTAAGACAGTGCATACTGGTTATCCTGATCTGGCCTAGGGTTTGAACATAATCCCCCAAGTAGGTACCATTGAAAAACTATCCCAGCTGGGAATTAAACCTTATGTCACTAGAATACAAGCACTTAGCTCACTGACAAAACACATACTCTGAAAGGTAGTGAATCAACCTGTACCAGTAGAGCTGTCACCATTGGAGTACCCAAGGTATCTGTCCTTGTCCCTTTACTGTTTGGAATCTATTTCTTGACAGTTCAGAATAAAGTATAGTGCCTTTGGCTTACAGTGTTTGCTGGTTCTGGCATACTGGGTACAATCATTGAGTTCACTTATGATGATAACATACTACAGTAGGGGCTAACATAGACAAATGATTGGTGGCAAAGCACCACGGTCTACAAATAAATGCAAAATTTTTCTTTATTTTGTCCTTCAGCAAAGTGGAATTCCCTGCTAATTACAACATTGACACCAGTCCTGCTATGCTGAAACCCAGTGATGCAAGCACTGGAAACACACATACATAGCAATCTGAACTTGCCTACCAAGTGTCCTCACTGGTATTGAAAGCCTGTGTTGTACACATCATAAGTCACACCATCATCTTCAGATCTGAGGATTATATTACAGCACTGTACTTGAACCTCATCATAACACTAATGTAGACTATAATGCTCTCTTTTGCACGTACCTCACCAGACACATGCAGCAGCAGGAAAGACCACAGGGGTTTGTCACCAAGAAAACACAGGGCCTACAAACCATACCATAATGTATGTGAATAGGCTAAAATCCATGTCACTGTAATCTGTATTGTATAGAATAAGGTGACTTCTGACTGGGCTCCAGGCAAGTCTCTGACCCTGCCCTGGTAGGAATAGTGCACATCCACAAATCAAATAGAGCTGATAATATCAGCAGTGTCTGGTAAGGAGATTATGGCAATAACAGTGTCCCACATGTTGGTGTAAAAGGCTCTCTGTAATGTCAAGTAAGTGCACATGCACACATATACACACCCCAGTTGACCACAGTAAGAACAGAACCACTATGCATCTAAGTACACAAACTACAGAATGCTGTATTTAAGGCAAGCTCCACAGCTCAAGGCTGACTTGTAGTCTCTCAGACAACACTTTATAGCTGATGACATCAACAGTGTCTGTTGAAGACAATATGTTAATAACAGTGTTCCACATGCTGGTGTAAAAGGCTCTCTGTGGTGTCAAGCAAGAGTACAAGCACACATTCACACACAGACCTCAGTTAACTCCAGTGAGAATAGAACCCCTACCTATGTAAGTGCACAGAGTACAAAATGCAGTACTTTATACAAGCCCCATGGCACAAGTCTTACTTTGATAAGACCGCAGGTCAACATATAGTGGATGATATTGGCAGTTCATGTTTTTAGAGATGATGTTGGGAGGCCTACATGAAATGGATGTGTACTCATGTGCAAGTATCAAAATACTGTCAATTCATGGGGTTGGAGTAGTAACTGTAGGATAAACACTTATGCACATCTGGCTAGACAAAAAACACAGTTGATTGCAGTGAGAACAGAAGTCCTACCTATCTAAATACACAGACTACAGAACTCAATAAATTATGTAAGCACCACAGCACAAGTCTGATTTTTACAAGGCTGCCAAACAACTTATAGTGCATGACATGAGCACTGGATGTAGGAGAGGAGATGATGGGAGGCCTGCATAAGTTCATAGCTTCATAGGTTCCTAGGAGGTTACTAGGCTAATGGCCTAAGGCCTTTACAAGCCTAGTTGTTTAAAAACCCAAGTACCCTCATTGAGCATAGTTAGACCTTCATTGTTAACAAAGGAATTTTTGATCAGCATCAACTGGCCCTGTCCATGAGGGACATATGTGTCACCCCTGGGGTGAATTTATAACCACTCCTGGGGTGAATTTATTATCACCCATCCAGTCGTCAAATTTGCACTTGAATAGGTCATTGTGGAGCACTGCTTCACATGTAGTGGGCCCTAATACAGAGAAAAGGCATCTGTCTCTCCAGCATGTTCTATTTATATCACAGGCCAGGGTGAGATCCCTGGAGCAAGTTATTCTTGTCCCATTTGATTTGTGAATGTCCAGCATTTACATTAGAGCAAGGTCCAAGACTGTTCTGTAGGGCAGGCCCAGGTTGCTTCTTAGCAGCCTGCCTGTTACTGAGTAGAGTGACAGGGCTTTCAGTCTTTCCTTGTTTGTCATGTTTTGGAGGCCCTGGATTCTCTTGGTCAGAAATCTCTGTGGTCTCTTCAGTTGCTGAAGGTGTCTTGTGAGGTACATAGAGAAGGTAGCATTGTTTGATAAGGGTCAAGTACAGTGGAGCAATGATCTCCCTGGTTTTAGATGCACTACCTCTAGTTATGAGGTAGGCAATGTAGAATATGTGTCTTACCACTATGGCCACATAGTGATTGAAGTTCAGATTGGTATCAAACAGTGTTCCCAAGTCTCACACCACTGAGTTTGAACTTAGAGGGGTGCTATGTATAACATAATTAGCAAGGCTACTTTTTGCCAGTGGGGGCAATGAAACATTTTCTTGTGATAAGTTTCAGTCAGTGAGTTTGACACCAATCATTTGTCTGTGTCAGGCATTTCTGTAATATGTTTAAGTTTAAGTTTCCACATTTAGTTTCATGGCATAAAGTGTAAATGGACAGTAAACAGCAGTAATACATGACTGCACCCAGTTGACAGTTCTCTGCAAACTTGGTAAGCCACAGGCCATTCATCTTCACCTGGACTTCAGAGAAATAGTTTCTAAACAGTAGAGGGCACAGCACAATTCCTTCTGGTATTCCACTGGTAACTGGTCTACTGGTGGATGTAGACTCCCCAACTTTGACAGTGTGCATTTTGTTGATGAGCCAGTTGGTTACCCATCTAGTAATGTATGGGTTAAGCCACAGATGACAGAGTTTCTCTATGATACCTGAATGGGGGATTGTGTCAAAGGGCTTGGCTAATCAAAATACTGTAGGTAGTATATCATGTTTCCCTCATCCAGGGCTCCAGGGCTTTGGGGACAATATCAAAGAAGTACACTAGGTTTAATAAGCAAGATCTACCCTTGACAAAACCAATATCAGTCAGGTCAAGACTGTTGAATGTCACCTTTGTTCCTGTGGATAAGATCCATGATGAATCATTCCATAACCTTGCAGATAAGGCTGGTTAGGTGTATGAGTCAGTAGTTCCCAGGTTCAGTTGATAGATGTGTAGACATGTTCAGCTGTGAATATAGTTCTAGTTCTGCATGTTACCAGATTGAATTGCATTGCTTATAACACATTTGATAATTTATGTTGTGTATTTGATATATTTATGAAAAAGTACTGGAGACACTAGGGTTGCAGTTCATAGGGGAGGCAACACATGCCTGCATTGTAAATATGTGACATATTGTTCAGTTTAAGTTTCCACATTTAGTTTCATGGCATAAAGTGTAAATGGACAGTAAGCAGTAATACATGACAATTTTAGCTGTGCATAGTACAGCAGCAAGCATTGGGTTCATGCAACAGTTGACAAAGTGCTTGCACATGAGAGATACACATTTCCATTATTTTCCCTGTTTGCACATAGTTAAGCAGTATGCAAATGCAAGCCACATTGCTAAATGTCTGTGAGTTAGTAATGAGTGTATGAAACACATCTGCTGCTTAACTGACTCTGTGGTAGCAAATGTAAATGCAGTGATATATTTAATTTTTAGCCAGATTATACTGGGTTCAAATCCAGGTGTATCGAATACTTTTAAACAAACAATGATAATGCAATGACATCAGTGCTTTACAGGACATGCATTGCTGTGTATTGGTGGTTCCACTTGAAAACATCAAAATTCTAAACCATCGAAATTCATATGGTCGAGACCATATCATCAAGTATTTAGAACACTGATGTTGTCAAGGGGAAGAAAAAGGTAAGTAAAAAAGGAAAAAAAGCTAGTGTTTCTGCAGGGCAGCAAGGTGCTCTGCACACTGTGTCTGTGAATGTGCCATCTCTGTGATGGCACTGCAGACAGGGTACGGGAAATCTCCCGTTTAGCGCTTCTGCATATAGTGCTAAAACGGAAATTTCCCTTTACCCCACTGTAGTGCGATCTCAAAGTTGGTATATTAAAGTTGGGGGAGGTGTGGGGGATGCAGCTTTTAGAGGTTTTATCTTTTTTTTACATTCCCTTTCAATCTTCGATAGTTTGAAACTCGATGTTCTGGTCTCGATGATCAGAATTTTGATGTTTCAAGCTTTCAATGATTCAAAGTGGAACCGTTTTGGCATAGCACAGAGAGTTTAAGAGACATTGCATGCAGGTAACTGTTACACCATAGGGCCATTCACCATTGCTTGACATTAGTGCATGATGCCAAAGTCCATAGAAACACAGAAGCTAAAAAGTGAAGGGATCCATTGCTTTTTTCTGCTACTTATCTGTGTTGTGTGTGATTCTATTTTTTTACTAGTTTATAGGTGTTAAAATGGGGTAGATAGGAAAGTGGTAAAATGGGGAGCAAGCAGGGGAAGAACAAAAGGAAAGCAATACAGGAATGTGCAAGAGAAAGGTAGGAAAGACCCATAGCTATCAATTTCTTTAACAGTAAAAAATGGTAATATGTGTAGAATATTAGCTGAATTTGAGCTGTCACCTCCAGAGGGGGTGACAAAATGTAATCATGTTGCACAGTCTATTAGACTGCAATAAGTGTGTCAAGAAGACACATATGTGAAATGGAGAGGTATGTATTGGATGATATTTCTTTGAGGGACAGTTGCCCTTTTTTATTTAGTAAGAGAGGACTGCTGGGTAAGTAATATAGATATTTCTGGGTCAGGTAAGTTTGGTATGCGAGGAAGCAAATGCAAACAAACAAGACAAGACACAGGGATGGTGAGGGATATGAAAGGTTGGGGACACCATGATTGGGGTAAAGAAGGGAAAAACACTGACTCATGCCCATCAAACACAGAGACATTGAAAATTGAGTCCTCCTCCACTGGACTGTCATCACTGTTCCTTTACTCTGCTGGCAGCAAGGAGTGCTTGACATCTTTTCCTCTTATGTACCATGAGGGAGAGTAGCCTCTCCATCTGGCATAGGCATACACCAGTGGTGTGGTGCATGATCCTATGCAGCAACACTGGCATCCCCAGTGGATGATGAACCCCCCACCTCTGCCACTGCTGCCAGAGGGTGCCACTGCACCAGCTGCCAAGGTAGTACTACCTGAGGGCACAGATATAGCAAGGGCAGTAGAGGCAGTGCTGCCAGGTTGAGTCCCAGATGTGCTGGAGCCAGTGGATCAGTAGCAGGCTGATCCACTGGGGCTGGCCTACCTCACTGTGCTGTGCAGCATTTAGTGATTTGGTACATGTAGAACAGAGTGTGTGGTGTACATTTAAGAAGCATTCCAATCAGTGGGTACATGCATATATGTACTGAGCACATGCAAGCAAGAATGCCATTTTGAGTGACTGTACTTTGTGAGAGCATGCATGTATGTAGTCAGTCAGATAGTTCAAGTTCAATGTTCCTGCCATCCATCCTGATGTGTTTGTATGCAATAAACTACTTAAATGAACACCAAGCCTCATTGTCATCTTAATGCACATAACATGAGAGACATGGTGTCAGAATGGGATCCAGTGTCACAACCATGGGACATTCAGTTAAAGTTGGAAAAATATACAAGAGCAAATCATCCCTACTTTTCAAACAACTCACAAAACAGGTCAGAAACAAATTCCAGGTACTAAAACTCACTTAAATGTTTCTTTCACTACAAATATAAAATGAAATGCTCAGAACAAGTTTCTTATTAAACGATATGTCTAAAACTGTGACATATTGATAAAAATATTCAAAATAATTACAAAAATGTTTGAAACAATATCTGAATTGCATAAAATGTATAGAAAAGTGAAGACAAACATATTTTTTTCACTATGTACTACTTTTTCACATTAGCTAAAGCTATTTAAAATATCTGAAGTGTGCAAAGTGTTTGCAAGGGTGTGAAGTATTACAGTAGAGTTATTTCACAAAGTACAGTCATTTTAAAGAATATTTCATGGAGTACAGTCTTTTAAAGAGCTTATTTTGTCTTTGAATATTATTACAGGTACCTGGTTTGTGTGTGAATGTTCATACATAATTACAGGGGCCAATATTGCATTGTGTTTTAGTATAATCTGTGGGCATGACAGAAAGTGTTTGCAGACCCACACTGCTTGTGTTTGATAACAATATTGCAGAAAATTGGAGAGTGTTTGAGCAGGAATAAGATATTTTCATACAGGTGGCTTTACAATAGCATTTATTCTGTTTTATAGTATGCAGCACAAGGTTAAAAGATACAGGCCCAATGGTGTGGCAACCTCTGTAAAACTCAGGGCATGCTCAGTAAAGCAGAGTGGAACCAATGAATTTAGCTGCAGTACCACATTTTATCACCAACTGTCATAGCAGTGCTGGAAATTATGAATCCAAATGAGAAAAGTGCCTAGGTTTTGATCAGCAGTGTCATTCTTGCAATAAGTGGAATCATTTTAAAATGTTTTGTAAATCAAATAAGGAACATTGTTTTATTAAAAGAGGGCATTCCAAGAGGCAAGTTGATCAATTAGAAAGCTGTGACCCTACTTTTTATGTTGATGGTGTGTCTGTGCTTGGTGAAACAGTCAATGCAGTAGATTTATGGTCAAAAAATGAAACCTTTTGTACTGTTTGGATTAATGAGAGTTCCACAGAGCTCAAAGCAGATACTGGCTCAAAGTGCTATGTTATGTCAACAGAAATGTTTGTTGGAGTAAGAGCTGCAGAACAGCTTGATTTGACCAAGTGTATGAAGTTTGTTGCTTATGGTGGTGAAGAGATTCAAACTGAAGGCTCAATAGTGCTTTCATGTTACTCTGCTGGGAACAGCTATGACTTGCAGTTTTATGTAGTCAAGAGACAAGTGCAGTCATTATTAGGCTTCACAGACAATTTCAGAATAGGACTCATTTCACTTAATGAAGAAATTCACCATATAAGCCTGAATGACTACAGCTCATATTTTGCCCAAACTATTTTTTTCTGAGTATGCTGATATTTTTGCAGACAAACTAGGCAAACAACCAGTCGTGTACTCTATGAAGTTAGACAACATCAGACCAGCATGGAAAGTTCCAGTAGTTATGCAGAACAGAGTCAACGCTGAGCTAAACAAAATGGTGCAGCTAGGAGTAATTTGTCCAGTAGAAAAAAAACATCTGAATAGGTATCCTCCATGGTAGTATCTCATAAGAAAAGTTCAGATGATATCAGAATATGTATTTATCCAAGAGATCTGAACAAAGCTATAAAAAGTCATCATCATCCAATGTACACAGTTGAAGAGGTTGCTGCCCGTATGTCAAACGCCACTGTTTTTTTCTGTCTTAGATGCAAAGAGTTCATTCTGGCAAATTTTGCTTGACTGAAAATATTCATTATTAACCACATTCAGTGCTCCTTTTGAAAGATACACATTTCAGAGAATGGCATTTGGAATACATTCTGTCAGTAAAGTCTTTCAGCGTGCAATGGAACAAATTTTTTCGAGTTATCCATGTGCTATTATAGTAGATGATATTCTAGTAGGAGGCAATTGTGAAGTCAAACATGACAGAAACCTCAAGAAAGTTCTGAAAAGAGCATGTCAAGTGAATCTTAAGCTGAATCCTCAGAACTGCAAGTTCAGGCTACGAGAAGTTACTTATGTTGGTCGCTTGTTTACCAGTTCAGGTTTACAACCAGATCCTCCCAAGCAAACAGCAATTCTCGAGATGCCAACTCCAGACAATGTTCAAGCCCTTCAACTTTTTCTTGGTATGGTCAACTATCTCAGCAAGTTCATTCCAGATTTAATACAACTTTCAGCACCGCTAAGAGAGCTGACGTGCAAAGATGTAATTTGGGCATGGTCAGAACAACACCAAAGAGTATTTGATGTCCTGAAGAAAACAATTGCTAACCCACCAACTCTTAGCTGCTATGATGTTCACAAACCAGTTACTCTTTCCTGTGATGCTTCTAAGTTTGGTTTAGCTGCAGTCATTTTTCAAGAGGGTAGACCAGTAGCCTATGCACTGAGAACTCTTACCCAGACTGAGATTCAGTATGCCCAGATTGAGAGAGAGCTTTTAGAAATTGTGTTTGCATGTTCAAACTTTCATGATTATATTTACGGTCAACCTATCCCGATTGAAACTGACCACCAACCTCTATTTACTATGTTGAGAAAGCCAATATATACAGATCCTGCCAGACTGCAACATATGATGCTCAAATTGCAGAAGTACAATTTCAATCTTGTTTACGCAAATGAAAAACTTCTTTATCTTGCTGATACTTTGTCCAAATCACCCAGAAAGACAACAGAACAGCATAAGAATGAGCAACTTGATTTTGAAGTCATGGAAGTGAGAAATTGTTCTTCCACGTGTCTTGATGAGCTTAGAACTCACACAGCTTCAAATCCAATTCTCCAGATGCTCAACCACTTTATCAGTCTAGGATGGCCTTTAAAGCAATCTTGTTTACCAGTAGAAGTGCAACAGTATTTTCCATACAGAGATGAGATTTTGTCAGACAATGGTATCATCATGAATGGTCCTAAAGTGATTGTCCAAAATCCTTGCAACAAGAGTACATTCAGATTTTGCATCATGGCCACCCAGGAATTGATTCTACCAAAACAAGGGTGAGAGGTCTATTATTTTGGCCTTCTATGTCAGGAGATATTGAGAAAGTATTTTCATCTTGTTCAGTATGTAACAGTACAAAGCCGCATCAACAAAAATAACCTCCTTCATTAAACCAGATTTCTGAATTACCTTGGTTGATAGTAGCCACATATATGTTTGTGTGGAATGGTCAGCATTGCTTGGTGTTAGTAGACTCTTATGCAAATTAATTCAAGACTGATCTGCTTGCCAACCAAACTTCCAGTACTGTCATTACTAAGTTGAAGAGACATTTTTCTGCCCATGGTAGTCCACAGAGTTATTTTTGACAATGGTGCACAGTTTACTAGTCAGCAGTTCAAGAGATTTACAGAAACATGAGACTTTATTCATATTACGAGTGCTGAATACCCTCAGTCAAATGGCTTGGCTGAACATGCAGTTCAAAGTGCAAAACAGCTGTTAGCGAAACCCAGACATGACAATACTGATGATTTTCTAAACTTATTAAATCTCAGAACCATTCCTTGTGATAATCATTTTGGTTCACCTGCCCAGAGACTTATGTCGAGAAAAATCAAAACCACATTAACAATCAGCAGTAATTTATTGGTTCCCTGTGCTAAGAACAACAAAGCAGTAAAATCCCAACTGCTGAAGAAGCGTTTGTCCCAGAAGTCTTAATATGATAAAACTAGCAAGCTGCTCCATTCTTTACAAAAAGGGGGGAGATAGTGAGGACACAGATGTCAAAAGGTTTTGATTGCATCAGATTTGTGAAAAGTTTGTGTCAAGAGCTGAGATCGTACATTGTGGAATCACAAAGAATGGAATTGAGATGAAATTAGAAGCATTTGTTACCAGTGTCCAAACCAGTGTTACAGTGTCTTTCCTGTGACAAAGACTCTAGTACTCAGAGTGATTTGTCCAATGTTCCTGTTCCAGAGGGCATCCCATCAGCAATCCCCATCCCTGAGAACATTCCCCAGTGACTGACTCTGTTGCCAAACCTAGTCCTAATTATTATGTTACGAGATCAGTATGATAAAACCAAAAAACTTCTTTGTTCTCTACAAAAAAGGGAGATAATAAGGATGCAGATGTCAAAAGGTTTTGATCACATCAGATTTGTGAAAAGTTTGTGTCAAGAGCCAAGATCGTACATCTATTATGTTGCAAGA
Organism: Protopterus annectens; assembly: GCF_019279795.1. Lineage (NCBI taxonomy): Eukaryota > Metazoa > Chordata > Ceratodontiformes > Protopteridae > Protopterus > Protopterus annectens. The sequence continues at coordinate 1,133,324,019 of NC_056725.1, read as the reverse complement.
TCAGGTCCCATCTCGAAACCAAGTTCCAGGTACACGACAACCTGGACATGACTATTGTTTTCTTTATTAGTGTCTGTATAATTGCATGCCTATCAAAATGTCATTGTTTATATGAGACAACTCAGTAAAGAGGGAGGATGTAGCTCAGAGTGTGTGCTATACCTTTAAGAAGCATTCCAGTAAGTGGGCACATGCATGTAAGTACTGAACACATACAAGCAAGAATGCCATTTTGAGTGAGCAGCCAGAGTGAGAACATGCATGTATGTAGTCAGTTTATTAGATAGTTCATTTAAGTTCAATGTTCCTGCCATCCATCCTGATGTGTTTGTATACACTAAACTACTGAAATGAACACCCAAGCCTCATTGTCTTACTGCACATAAGATGAGCGACAGTACAAATGGATGACATGGAGAGATTTTGACAACACATAATAGAAAATAAAAAAGAGGGATAAGGGTTGGGTGACAAAAAAAAAGATAAACGATAAAATTAGTGCCATCATAGGTGACATAAAATGCATTAATACAATTATACAACTATTTTATCTAAAGTATTACATTTAAGTATATGTCCTAACAAATATAGACTATAACTACAGATTGCTGAAATTAATCCTTGAAATGTGCATATATTGCACATATGTGTGTTTCATTTATATGGATTAGAGTTAGCAGGGCATTTATGCCACTTGTATAGAGTTTAATTTAAAATTAATGTAAATGTTATTAAATAAATGCAGTACTGTATAGTTGTGACTTGTGGAATTTAAACCCAGAATCTCTGACTACAGTCTTATATTTGACTCCTAAAGTTGGTTTGTGCTACAGACTAATGCATGCATACTTGTTTTTACAGTTAGGATACACATGCTTAATTTGCTACAACTGTATAAAAAAAATCTAGCTTTAACTTTTATAGCTACATTAATATGTCCATTGTGCTGCATACATATCACTTGCTTCCCTCAGTCTCTCCATTCAAGTAGCACAGGCTGGTCTATTGAACTCTATGTTGGCACTAGCAGGGGGAAGAACAGAAACGTATTATGCACACCAGTCTTGCCTATATTTATCTTTCCACGTATTACAAATACTCTCTATTATCATACATACACAGCTGTGGGATGTCAGCAGTTTGAAATCCAATTAACCACTGGTTGAGGGTATCCCTCTTGTACCTTTGTAGGTCATTACAATGATGGCTACACTGTTCTCCAGTGTATGTGATGCCAGTAGCACTGGATACAGTCTCAGCCAAACTAATACACACCTCAGACTTGTACTGGGAGCCAGAATAGTCCCACTACAGAAGCCTTTGGCTGTGGCACTTTACCAGGAGTCCAATATATATCCTGGACCCCTAAAAAACCCACATTTGTACCCTTAACTGGGCAGCTTCCTCAATAACTCTAAACATGTCTAACACCTGAACTATAGCAATAGCAACTAATGCTTTTCCGCCAGTTCCATTTACTGCATTTACTATTACTGTGCAAACTTGAGCAATGATGCCAACTGCATTTGTATGATGCTAAGTGGAGAGCAGCAGTGCCAAGCAGGGATGAAATACATATTTGAAATAGGAAGGTTAATCTACCACTTGACCTTAGTTTGAGGGGTATCTGCTGCTGTAGATTGGAAATATATATCGAAAATTGGAAGGTAACTGTTAGGTGAGTTAACTTCGCAGACATGCACTGGGGCCATAAATGTCATGACCTGACACATTTGTTTTTGCCTTTATACACTGATAAAATTGATTTTTAAAGTGTGGGATTCAAACCTAGGCATAAGGGATGAAACATTTTTTTCTACACTGTTGATTTTCCACCTTTGCCACAGAAGAAGTGTTGCTCAGACATAGTCAGGAATCATTCATAAATAGAGCTGACAGTTTGAGGTGTTACACAGCTATGTGTCTGACCTGCAATCTATATAGATCCAGTTCTGTATGTGTCTTCTTTAATTGTGAAGGCCATCCAAGTCCATTTAGGAGAATTGTACTTACGGAAATATAGTAGACAGTATACCCTCAGTTATACATCTGAAAACAAAGGGTGTCTTATCCCTCGTACATATAATTCATATCAGATCCACTATCTAAAGTATTATAAGTGAGAGTGAGAGTGAATATAATGGGAAATGGACAACAGTAAAAATGTCTGGAATGTCCTGTATTAGAACCCAGAACCATGTGTATGGCGGTCCTACATTTACATCTGTTGCCACAAGAATGGTGAAACAGTACTTGCCTTTTTTAGAGTCCATTTGCTATTAACTGCACTGTCACAACAGTAAAAACAGGTTGCACTCCCTGTAATAGAATCCAGGACCATCTGCACTTCACCCCCACACTTACACCTGCTGCTACAGGACTAGTGATATGACATTTCTATTTTCTACTCGCCATGCAAAGCCACTTAGCATGTTTCTGCATTGCCCTACAGAATTAATTGAATGCATCGGTTTTCAGTTATTGGCTGTCTGTATCCTGTTTACAGGTGTTTGATGACTGCAGGTGTTTGGGAACCTTGCTAAGCTCTGTGCAGCGCCGCTAAGTGGCATTGCAGAATGGAAAGCAAAAATTGCAACAATGTATCGTTTTTGATTTTTACATCTTTACAAGCACCCTGTCTGCAAGTGTTCTGTCTACTTCCTGTGTGGCCCCTTGCCTGGGTTTGCCCAAGTATTGTACAAATGAGATAAGCACAGACAAACCTGACATTTGTTTTCTCCATTTCCCTTGTTTGCAGTAAGCTGTACACCATGCAAATACTGGCAAAAAGGGGAAGTAGTTGAAATGAAGAAAAGCAATATATGAAATAAACACTACAAAATGTTTGTTAGCACACCTGAAATATTTATACATAGGTCTGGATATGAACTCTCACTCCATTGAACCACACAGTAAGGGTGCCTTATTCCTCTTTGCCACACTAACAGCTTTGCAGCAGGGAACTGAAATCATTCTGCATATACCCAACTACAACATCATCCACAGTGCTAAAAAAACACTTAACAGTTATTTGTACATGTGTTAATTTTGGATGTAGTGCATGGAGTGATTGCACAACCATTTATGATTATTGGTTGCAAAAATGAAGCTCTGTCTTACCTCTTGGTGTTTGTCACTGATGTTTGACCTGATCAGTAATCTGAAATATGCAGCCTGTATGGCATTCTATATCCTTGTCATTAAAATGTGTGAGGATATTAAATGGCAATAATATACAGTTGTCAACAAATGAAGGGGAGGCTGGATGTTAATGAACAGAACCTGTGAACTGTGTGCTGCTTAATTACATTTCCAGCCTTGATAAAATTACTTCTATACACTTTGTAAGTCTAACCTGACACACCTACTGGAGACACTTCAGTCTGCATTGCTGTCGTGCTTTCCTTCTCCCTAGCAGTAATCATTCACAGTTGCAATCCATTATCAAACACAGACGGAGTGCCTGCACAATGTTTACATCTGGTAAACAGAGCCAAACATTTGAGATTCAGCAATTCTATTGAGTTTATACCTGATTTACATCTTCACCATGCTAACAGCCCTGACTCTACACCATAAAATGGCAGCCATGTAGCTAGGGAACCTGGCGGTGAGGACGCTTGTTTATCTGGAGAACACAGAAGAAGCTATTACTTTGGGATATAAATGCACAGAAGACTACTGAACTGGAAAAGGCATGCTTGCATTTTTCAGCTACATAGTGCACATGCTGAAATGTCATTAATAAACATTAGTTTCATTAGCAAATGCTACTGTTATCTGTATGCATTACTTATAAGTGTACTAATAGCATAGGCATGTTTGTCAGGGCATTTCACGGGTATAATTGACTGGCAACAGCTTAAAATGAAATGTTCTGTGCTAAATATAGGTTCATAGGTTCATAGGTTCATACTAGGCTAGTACATGTTTCAGGGCCAATTTATTTGATATCACTTTTACTCCTTTCCCTGATGGTTTGTTAGCAAAATGTATCATTTGCTTGTTCTTTTGGAGGTGGGGGAACAAAGTTGAATTTCTGTTTTGGCATAAGCAAGGATATGCTGCTATTGTTACTGTTCTTTGTTTTGCATCCAGCCTTGCTTTGTGTGTGAATGTAATATGTTACAACCATACAATTCCTGTTGTTCATATTTCAAATATCTAGACTGTTTAATGTTTCCCCAGTGCATAATACTGAACCGCTTTATCTGGGAACAGGTATTTTTAATTATGTGATACTTATGTACATTACACTTCTGTTGTGTTATAGGACATGTAGGAAAATGGCACCCTGGGATCTCAGTCCCTGCCATCCACCCTTCAGTGACCCTGAGAATCAAGTAATTGTGGAAGCTTTTAGGTGACAAACTGCCTCTCGTCTTGAAAGGTGACGTGGAGATATATCAGGCAGAATGCAAATTTGGCAGCAGAGGACATTTGATGATGGTGGCCAAACAGAAGCACAGTTGGGGGGAGCAGAGGTTGAATCTGACACTGAGGTTAACATACAGACATTCCTTGTAATTCCATCAGACACAGCCAATAGGCCTATGCCTACCGATTCCAGTGAACCCTCAGATAATGGGACAGATGGAGGATGAGACAATTGATCAGGGAAGTGTGGTTACTGTGGCCTCAGTGCCTGTTGTCTCTGCTGTAGCCAAAGTGTGGTTGAGGTGCCATGCAGGAGTGTTGTTAGGGGTGCTCAGAGGAGGTCTGCTGTCCATCCTCCACCTGATCCAGGTGTATCTTCCTGTGTTACTTAATGTATGTTTAGGGCCATCATGGAGGTGCAGGTGTGTTCCCATAGGTCCTCCAGAGAAGTGCTTAGGGCTGTACATGTGGCAGGGGCTGACATGTGTGACTGCCTCCACTGTGTTGCCAATTCAATGGATCTGATGAATAACATATTGGAGCAGGCGATGTCTTTGATGAATGTCTGCTGGGAGATGGGCAGCATTCCCATGGATGTAGATCAGCCACATCATCTGCTGTTATCCAATGTGGGCGTGCCCAATCACTCTGCCATAGTGGCAGTACTTCCACTGCCCCATCAGTGGTTGAGCTGTCCACACCAAGATATGTCAGGCCATGGGGTCATGGTCCTTGGGTTCCTCGTGAGGGGACCTCATTCAGCAGATATCAGTCACATTTAGGTAATAGCAGTGCATCAGACTTTGGGATTGGATATGCCAGTGCAATTCCTGGCATATACAGTTCTTTTGGTTGGGTATGACATTGCTATGATGAATTGTCACTTCTACAATGCACAGTTCACACCTGTCCAACATGCCAAGATGTTGAGCTAATACACATGGGTTTCACCTGGAGGACCCCTACAGACACAAACAGAACAGTTACATGGTTCAGTTGTGAAGCTTAAAATTTATTTTGTTTCACTGGCCATTTGTTACTTTAACCAAATGTCTGCCTGCTTCTCTTTCTTACTCACACACACTCGCCAACCTTTTGTGTCAGCCTAGGCTTCCTGCCCCCCCACCACACACACACACACACACACACACACACACACACACACACACACACACACACACACACACAACATCCTGTGCAAGTGATGATAACTGTGCCATGTCCCTGTTTTCTATCTTTTGGATTCAGGGATATGTAAGCTTTGTATCTGATGCTTAGGGTGCATAGCTGGCTTAGTGCTTAGTACAGCTGCTCTTGTGATGTGAACTGATAATTGTACCTTTGACTTATATTGGTCTTAGAAAGTTATACAGTTGATAGCAACCTTTTTTGCATCAGTATTGTTAATGATCTGAGTGCCGCGGTGGTACGGCAGTCCTCACAGCAAGAGGTTCTCCCGTTCGATTCTCAGCTTGGGAGTGCCTTCTGTGTGGAGTCTGCATGTTCTCCCCATGGTTGGGTAGCATTCGAAAGACATGCATGCATAAATGGCCGTGCCTTCATTGAAGGTTGGGCATCGAGCTGGCATCTCGGCATTTTGTAAAAATCTACTGCCAATCATTAGCGGACTGGAGTTCCGCTGTGGCGACCCCTTACAGGGAAAAAGCCGAAAGACAAACAACATTGTTAATGATCTTGTGAAGGTTGTGAAGTCTGAAATGAAATGTGTCTCATTACTTTCTAACTTCTCTCTTTAATGATTTACCAGTACAAATGTATAGTGCTAAACTGAGGTCATTTGGTTACCATCGGTACATTTGAGAAGTATGACTGTGTGAATCTTTAATGCTTGAGGGCTACTACTTAATAATAGACACATATAAGACATTTATATCTGCTATGACATGTTAAGATGATTTTTGTACAAATCACCCAACTTTACCTGCTTACACTACCAAGTAACAACATGCAAGGATATGCATTCATTCATATTATTACACAATGCACTCCATGTTCAACACTTACCTTGTTAATCCAGCAGTTGCAACAGTTTTAGTTCAGGGCTGCCTCCATCTGATGCAAGCAGTACACAGCTATTGCATGGGTAGGTAAAGGGTATGAGTATTGCCTGGCATCAATGTTACTATATGTATGTGTGTAGGAGGAAGGTTTTAGCCCCTTACTTGGTGAGTGAGTGTGTTATGCGTTGCCTTTTAGCCAATGCGAGGATATATTGAACACACCTATGTCTGCCTACTCCTACAGCAGCTGCTATTTTCCCCTCTGCCTCCTCACCTGTCTGTGGCTGTGTTGACCTTGCCATTGCTGGTGGGATGTGTGCCCCTTCCACCTGTAAATCCTGCTGAAGCCATTTTCTCAGGATGATGTTGTGTACCATGGCAAATATAGTGAATATTTCAGTGCATGTATGTGGATTGTACTGCAGGATTACCCCAGATGTATCAAGGCACCAAAACCGTGACTTCAGCAGCCCAAACAAACACTATGATATTTCTGATTTGAGTGTGTGCCTCATTATGGCATTCTTCAGCAGGTGTGTGTGCATTTCTGATGGGCATCATCAGCCACAGTTCCAGTGCATAACATGCATCCACTAATAAATGACCCTGTGGGGCATCCCTCCTACTGAACATCTGATACAGATAGCAGGTGTGCCAGATATGTGAGTTGTAGTAACTGCCTGGGTTTCCAGCACACACATTCAGGATGATTCCCTTCACATTACACACAATTTGGCAGCTAATAGAGTAGAAGCCCTTTCTATTTATCCTAGAGCCTTCCCTCTTCCCAGGGCGGTGCCTTAATTTCTACATGTGTGCAATCTATGGCACCCCATACTTCAGGGTAGTGTGCTACAGGGTACAACTCCTGCATATTTCTGGCGCTGTCCTCAGGAGTACTGGGAAAGTATATGTGGTCACTGGTATGTTGGAGCATAGCATTCAGGAAATAACAGAGGATTCTGGAAGCTGATGCCTATGACACACCCACCATATCCCCTGTTGGTCTCTGAAAGGTACTTGTAGCTAAAAATCTATGTTCTACACATACCTTTGTCTCTTCTGCTATGGGTTCCCTTGGTTTGCCTTGGCTCAGAGTTGAGGATGACAGAGGTTGCAGAGTTTCTGTAGTGAATCTCTATCCACCCTATACCACTGTACAATTCCACATCATGTAGATTGTGATAAGTTAAACAGGGTCTGAAAGCTCTTCTTGGTCTTGGTCCATAAGCAGCAACAGCAGCATAGACTTCGGCCTGTTGCACATACAAATGAACTAAAGCAAAAGCAGCCACTAACATTATTTCTCTGTAGACTCCTTTCATGGCTATACTCCCCTAGGTTTTGAAATTCACAGGGAAAACCAGCACTGAGTCTAGACAGTTGTTTTATAGCTTGTTGAATAGCTCCTCCATCTTGGATTGGATGATTTGCTTACAATTCAGCTGCTTATGTTGTAATTAGCATGCCACATTGTTTACCTAGCTTGTGTTTCTCAGCCTGCTCTACATGGTGTGTAGAGTCACTTACTGAATCCAAAGCAGTCTGATACTGTGCGCATGTCGAGCACACAGTGTAAACTGACCATATAGGATATACATAAGATATATATATATATAATATATATATATATATATATATATATATATATATATATATATATATATATATATTATATGTTATATAGACATAGATATATATATATATATATATATATATATATATATATATATATATAACTATATAACATATAATATACATACACACACACACACACACACACACATATATATATATATATATATATATATATATATATATATATATATATATATATATATAGATAGGTTTACCTACAGTAGGTCAAATCAGATACCTTCGAATGATGGTATAGTTGATGCCGTGCAGAGAAACCGACAATGTCGAATTTCAACATTGTTGAAATACAAATTGCTGTAAACCTTGGAACAGGCTTTAACATTGTTCCAGATGGGGGGGACATTTGTATTTCAACAATGTCGGGTTCGACATTGTCGCCGCATATATATATATATATATATATATATATATATATATATATATATATATATATATATTTATTTATTTATATAAAATATAATTAAAAAACTAAATGGACAGTACTGAAGAAATCAATAATTATAAGTCAAACAACTTCATCTCTACAAGAAGACAAGCTGAACAAGTATTTAGTGCTTTTATTCTTTCAAGAATTAAAGAACGAAAGAGCTAAATACATATTCAGCTTGTCTTCTTGTAGTGATGAAGTTGTTTGTCATATAAATATTACAGAAAGATATATCAGGGAATATATTAGATTAGATAAAGATATATATTTATCAGGGATGTAGAGCTTATCTCCATATCAGGATTACAAAGGGGCCTGCTCCTCTGTAAAAAGAAAAAAAAGGTGGTACATGCGATAAGTTGATTTTTGATCAGCTGTACAGACTTATTGTTCATCCACAATTGGTACTTTCAGCCAAATGTCAGAAACCCATAGATATCTGTGTGTGTGTGTGTGTGTGTGTGTGTGTGTGTGTGTGTGTGTGTGTGTGTGTGTGTGTGTGTGTGTGTATGTGTTTATGTATGTGTTATACCATGGAGAAAAAGGAATTATCTAAGATACAGCAATTTCGGCATTAATGTATTTTTCCCTGTCAGTATACCTAATTATTTTTTTAGTTGAGAGGATCACATTTACCATCCTTGAAATGAATAGTAGGGACCCCTGTCTCAGTCAAAAAGAAAAAAACATAGATATCCCCCAAAAACACAGAAAATACTTTCTGGACTGCTTTTGTCCCAAAAAGCTGCAAGTCCACCAAATGAATGACACAATACACAGGAAAGAATATTTTATTAATTATTTTTTTATGAAGTATTGAACTACTAGATTTTATTTAAAAACAGACAGATAATTAATAGTGAAATAACTCCAATTTTTATTAAAAAAATGGCACATAGCTATTTTTAATGATTGGCATTGAAAACGGACTTACAAAAATAAAAAAAAAAACACAACACATTCCTAGAAATATTTTGAAAAGACAGTTTCTTAGATATGCAAGGCTCAGTGCAGATGATGAATGTATGGTATCTGTATTTGATGAGCTAGTGAAAGGTTTTAGCAGCAGAGGCTATAAACAGCAAGAGACAGATGTAGCATGAAAAGGTGGTCTATCTAGTAGGAATGCTCAGGCCAGACCATATTTTTCTCATCAAGACCCAGAAGCTAAGAGATCTGGGGTGTCACAATGAGACAAGTTAAGAATGAGCATTACTTTCTCCAATGATGTTAGCTCTGTTTCTGATATTATTAAAAAAACACTGGCGTGTTCTTACATGTGATTATAGAATTAAAATTATCTTAGGTGAGGTTCCTAAATTTTGTTTTAAGAACAGTGTTTTTTTGAGGAAAATGTTGTGCTATAAACCCTATCATAAGAAACAAAGGCTCTCCAACAGGGTAGGAACTCCTCCTTGTAGAGATTGTAATTTGTGTCAAGTTTATTGAAACTACTGATAGATTTGAGCATCCTGAGACCAAGCTTGTCTATAAATTTAACTTTTTTTGCAAACTGTAAGAGCTGGAATATTTTGCATTTAGCAAACACCACTGTAAAAGTTTTTATACTGAAAGCCGTACACTTGAACACATTTATGACGTGTGTAGAAAAGATAAAAGGAATGCATTGCCAAAACATATTCTGGCACTGGAGATACTCATAAGTTTAAGTTTCTTGTGCTACAACTTTTTAATGTCAGCATTAGAGATGGTGATGTTAAAACGAAAACAGAATGTATTGAGACTAAATGGATTTTAGAATTACAAAGTGACAGAGGGAAGGGAAGGAGACATGCATTTATTGGGAAGTAAGGAGACATGCATTTAGTTGGGAGGAAATAGGTCATGTGAGGTTGGATCAGAAGTGAAATTAATAATGGAGAGGAGTCTGAGGAAGGGAGGTGTTGAGTTGAGTAATGATTGGGATGAGGTGACATAATGAGTGAGGTGGGGGCTTTAATGTATTGTGACAGCATAATGAACCGTAAGGGCTGCAAGCTGAAACCCAGTGTAGGCCTTAAAAATGCTTCACTGATAATGGTTATTGCATAGCATGTTAGTTAATTTTTTTGATTTGACTCATGTTATGCTAATATATTGTATTTTTATTAGTATGATGCAATTATAATGTATTAATTAATACCATCAATATAATGTCAGTCATGATAATTTGTTTCCTATGGGGAAAATAATATGTATACTAACTTATTAAACCTTTGCTTACGTAGTGCATGATGCATACATTGTCTGTAATGGACTAGTCAGTTAAAACTGGATGCTTTAAGGCTGAAATGTTGCTGGCATGACAATGTTTTAAACAGACTATTGTATTGTTCAGGTGGACCTTGTTAGGATTTGGTAAGCTTTACTAAAAATCATATGTAAGTATGTATGTATCCATCTCTCATATGTGTATATGAATTCATGGATGGATAAGAATGAATGTAGTGTGAATGGATATCTACAAGCATTTTTACACTGGTGTAATGTAGAAACATAAGAACACTGCAGCAACAAGACAATTTCTGGGTTGCTGTATCAGACAGAAGTGAAAGAATATTAGTACTCTGTTTTGCTAGCATGATTATTAGCTTCAATAAAAAGCTGCAAGACTGATATGAAATATAACGGGTTAATTTAGGAATAATATAAAATGCTGAAAAATAGAAAGTAGTGAATGTGCTGGCATAGCTTAATTAGATATTGGCATCCATGTAAAGGAATATGTTATTGAGAAACAAAGTCTGTAAAACTAACTGCGCACATGGCAGTTGGAAGGACATCAATGAAGTAAAGAGATGTAACATCAAGCAAGATAAAGTTGGAACATCAAGTTTCAGATAGTGCTAGAACACCACATTTCAGATAATGCAAGTCTGAGTTTCCCTGGACCACCAAACTTGAAAGAATCAAGCAGAAATCATAAATAAGAAGAACAAAGAAAAGTGTTATACAAAGGAAGATTGTAATACATCAGCCTGAGAAAAAATATCAGACTTTTCAGTATAAATATGAGTGTGTATAAATAAGCTTTGGCAATTTGCTATAGAGAACTGACAGCATATGTGTTGCATGCATGTAGATCCGAAAGGAAAATGTAATAGTAAATGTGTATTAACTGAAGCAGTTTGGCTCTGTCTATTTATTGTACTTAGTACAATACAATAATAAGACTAGTTGGTCACAACAAATAGTTAAATATACTGTGGTATGCATACATGTAAATTCAAGTAACAACAAGAAACCAACAGATGGCAGTATATAATTCTTCAATGGCAAGCCACAGTTGATGAACTGAATGGTTTCTTATTATGACAACTACAGCTTCTTTTTCATTTTATTCACTTAGTACATCCAGTTTCAGTGCAAACGCTTGCCTCCTTCTTATGCACAGTATCTGGAAGCAGAACAGTGCATCTCTGCAAGTTCCACAGGTCCTGTACATTCACACAGCTGAATCTGCCAGCTGTGTTTGACCACCTTTTGAGATAATCAATGAAGGACTTTCCATGCTTTCTCGATGGAAGACTTGGCCACCTTCCACACAGAAACTGGTAATTTTCTTTTTGTTTCTCATTCTACAGCAAAGATGCCATAAAACACAAAAGTGTACAGTGTAAGACTACCTTACATATGGACAGTAATAATAGTCCAGCACATGTATGATCAGGATTTAAACATTGGTATAAACAAAACAGTAGCACATGTAGTACTTTACTAGGTAAAGCTGATGTCAATGCTTTATGTAAATGCATTACGTTTGACTGGTATCTTAAACAGCATCATTTGTATGACAGTAAACATTTATTGTGCAAGTCATATGAAACTGCTTTCTGTGAGCAATGTCATAAAAGTAATGGTAAACAACCAGATGCATTATGTCCTGTCAGCACATGTAAAATGTTAATTTCTGAGTTACAGTATCAGTCAAGTCAGTTATTTAGAAAATCCTCTGTACATCTTGCTAGACAAAAATGGCATAAAACAACTGCACATTACAAAACAGATAAAAACAGAGATGAGGTTCATGGTAAACTGACAAAAAGATTTAATAAACGTCTAAGACACAGTCAGAGTGAGTTCAAAAAGTTCAGGCAACATATGTAAACACTTTTTCAGAAGTGCATAAGAACTTTAAAGTCAGCAGAACAGAATATAATCTGGTTAGTAAAGAGTTAAAGCAACAGAAGTTAACTGCGCTGATAAAAAAATAATTTACGATGTACTATTTTACCTTTAGAAAATGATTAAGCATACACAGCACAAAGTTTCATTCAGTTAAAGCAAGGCACTTAAATAGTGATTTTAAAACCATTTCATATAACAAAACAGTTCTAGGGCATAGAAATCAAATGAGAGTAGTTAAACGCAGAAAAGACATGACACCACAAGACTGACATGCATGTATTTTCTTTTCATCTAAAGTGCAGTAAAAGTCAAATAACAGCAAATGTAAATCATGTCAATCTATCTGTTTTAAGCATGTGTTAGTTAAGTCAATATCTCTTTTGTTTCTTACAATATTTTGTAATCATATGATAGCATAAAAAATAGCTAAGCAAAAGCCATATTCAAAAGCAATATTATGCATAGTTAGGCAAATTACAAATGTTTATTATAATTCTAAGAGTTTTGCAACTCCATTCTAATATCAAGTTGCAAGTATATTAACGAATGACTGAAGGTACGAGTAAGTGCTAAAGGAGTTATGGGTTAAGCATCTGCAATGCGCAGAAAAAAAAGTAAGCAATGTGAGCTCAAATCTTTCCAGGCTGGAATGGGTAGTTACAAGGAATGTTGCATAAGATAAAATGTTACTGGTACTGAAATTTATAAGGTCAATGAAATAAGACTGGTCACCAGGCCAAATGGCTTAAGTTTTTCTAAAAACATTATTGTTACTAAAACATTATTGTTAAGTATTCACATACATCATTAAGCAAAAAGCACAAAAGTCTACAAAAATCCTGTTTAGTAATTGTAATAAGATGTCACAATTGTGCATACATGTCATTGCAAGTAAATACTACACTGAGTACAGTCAGTACATAGGCTATAGTATGCAGTTTAATTATGCAGGTCCCTTTACAAAAAGGGAGGGTACAAATAGCTACCAGTAACAGTAAACATCTTTTCAAAATGGGTAAAAGTGATTCTTGTTACAACTTTGACAGTACAGGCAACAGCAAAAGCTTTATAAAAATATTTTCTGTTTTTGAAAATGGCCAAAAAATGATCAAATCAATAAGCAAATGTGTAAGAACAAAGTGTCACAGTCTAGGTGACAGCCCAAATGCAAGCATACATTTAATTCTCACAGCATAAAGCAAACAAACAGCACTGCAATAAAATTATGTATATTATGGGGGAAGGGCATGCTTTCAATTTTACACTAACTGCATAAACAGTACTGCAAAAAGAGACTCAAGTAAAAGTGCAAAGTGGTAATACCAAAAATACATTTTAATGTTTCAAGTAATGTAATTAGCAGGCTTCAGTTTAATGCTAGGTTTAAAAATTGGACTGAGTGTACATTACAGCCATGTACGTACAAATGCAAAACAATCTGTACAAGCAAGTGTATTCTGTACAGTATATAGTAAATGGTTTATCTATGTAAATACAGTAACAAGTCAAAGCATGACATTTGTGATATATGTGTTTTTTCATTTCAAAACAAGACTGCAATGCCTTTGCAATAAAATCCTCAAGCATTGTCAATACATTACTGTATAGGACACCACTGTATAAAGTCATATTCAGCAATTGCAAAATACAGCTAATAACTGGTAATGTTTGTTATCATTGTGTCCATAGGTTCATAGGTAGGTACTAGGCTATCGGTCCTGGGGCCTATACAAGCCCAGCCAAAAAGGTACCCTGGCTTTTGCCACCCGAGAAAATTATTTTCCTGTGCCACTGTCGAGCAGAACCACAGAGGTGATCCTCGGGGTGAATTTCCTATTTCCCATCCAATCATCAAGATTTTTCTTGAAGAGTGCTAATGAGGAGCTTTGTTTGATATGGATAGGTAGTTTATTCCAGAGTATGGGAAGTCTCCTGGAGAGGCATCTATCCCTCTGGCATGTTCTGTTTATTGTGGTGACAAGGTTTAGGTCCCTAGAGCATGTAGCTCGGAGGGATTGGGATTTCTTTTACTGGCGCATGTCCAACAGCTCCGGGTTTGATATAGCTTTGTATGTTAGGCAGAGATCACCTCTGAGTAGGTGATATGCGATGGAGTAAAGCTGGAGTTTTTTGAGACGGTCTGTGTAGGGCATCTGTTTGAGGCCAGTAATCCTCTTTGTGAAGTATATCTGTGGCCTTTCTAGTTGCTGTAGATGTCTTGTGAGGTACATACCAAAAGGGGCATTGTACTCTATAATGGGTCTAATGAGAGATGAGTAGAGGGGAACAATGAACTCTTTTTTTCTGGATGAGAAACCTTTTGTGATGAGGTGTGCCACGTAGAAGGATTTCCTGACTACTATGGCGATGTGATTATCAAAGGAGAGACTACTGTCCACCTGTGTCCCAAGGTCTCTTATCACACTTTCAGTGTTAAGTATACTACCGCCTATGTTGTAGTTTGTGGGTACAGAGTTTTTACTAAAGGGGATGACAATGCACTTTTTGGCATTGAGCTTGAGGCCATGGCTTTGACACCAGGCATTTGTCTCAGTGAGGCCCTTTTGTAGGATGTCCACATCATTAGGAGTTTCGATTATGGCTCCTAGTTTGCAGTCATCTGTGAACTTCGTTAGGCAAAGACCTTCTGTGTTAGCCTGTACTTCAGAGAAGTAGATACCAAACAGGAGAGGACCCAGGACTGAACCCTGTGGTACTCCACTTGTCACTGGTCTGAAGTCGGATTTGGAGTCTGCTACTTTCACAGTGTGGGTTCTGTCAGTGAGCCAGTTGGCAACCCATCTTGTGACATAGGGATTTATACCTAGTTCAGTGAGTTTATCTATAATTCCAGAGTGGGAGATGGTGTCGAAAGCCTTGGCAAGATCTAGATAGGATATGTGAACCACCTTACTCTTGTCTACGGCTTTGGTGACTGCTTCAAAAAAGTCTATCAGGTTTAGGAGACGTGATCTGCCTTTTACAAACCCAAACTGGGTGGATTCTAGAGTTTGGAGATTACCAATGTCTTTGTTTATAAGTTCCATGATGACACATTCCATGGCCTTGCAGACCAGGCTCGTCAGTCTAATGGGGCGGTAGTTTCCGGGGTCCATGGTGGCTCTCCCCTTGTGGAGTGGGATAACCGTCACTGTGCGCCATTCAGCAGGCACAAAGCCTGAGGTGAGGCTATGATTGAACATGGTACTTAGGTGGGGTGCCAGTTCATTCTGTAGTTCATGTAGAACTCCACTTGTAACTGGTTTAGAGTCTGACAAGGCGCCTGCAATTCTGACCATGTGGGTACTATCCCTGAGCCAGTTTGCAACCCATCTTGTGACATAGGGGTTGATATTTAAGCTAGTGAGCTTATTTATGATACCTGAGTGGGGTATTGTGTCGAAGGCTTTTGCGAAGTCCAGGTAGGCTGTGTGGACTACTTACCCTTCATCTATGGCCCTGGTAACTGTTTCAAAGAAGTTGACCAGGTTCAAGAGGCAAGATCTGCCTTTAACAAAGCAAAACTGGGTAGGATCCAGTGTCTGAAGGTTTCCGATATCATTATTTATGAGTTCCATGATGATATGCTCCATAGATTTGCAGACCAGGCTAGTCAGGCTTATAGGGCGATAGTTTCCTGGGTCCATTGTAGCACCTCCCTTGTGGAGTGGGACCACCATTGCTGTACGCCATTCCTTGGGTACATATCCTGTGGTAAGGCTGAGCTTGAACAGGGATTTAATGTGAGGATTAAGTTCATCTTGTAGCTCGTGTAAAACGCATCCCGGGACACCGTCCGGTCCCATTGATGCTGTATTTTTTTCTTTGGAGAGGGCAGCTCTCACCTGATCATCTGTGATGTCTGGGAGGTTACACTCTGTTGGGATGGAGATTTTGCTCTTTTGGGGGGGATGGGGGGGGGAATTTGCACTGAATCTGTCTGCCAGGATGTTGGAAATGTCTGTTGGTTCAGTGTATTTTTTGTCATTTTGCACTAACTCGGAGCATATCTGGGAGTTGCCGTCCAGGTTTCTGACATAACTAAAGAAGGCCTTGTGATTGTCCTTAGTATCTTGTGCAATTTTTCTTTCGAAGCTGGCCTTAGATGATTTTATGAGGGATCATAGCTTCTTGCTAATACTGATCAGAGATGCCTTCCCTTTTTGGGATTTTGCTTTATCATGTAGTAGCTTCCTCCTTTTCTTGTATAGCTTATTTATGGCTGGGTTCCACCAGACAGGTCTCCTGCCTTTGGAGGAGTGAGTCTTGGTTTTATTTGGGATGGCATGATCCATACATTCCTGTAGGTGTCCATAGAATGCGTTTGAGAAGGATTCTGCAGTTTGAGCCGTGTTTTCCACTGGCCCAGGGGCTGTGAATGATACCACCTCAGTTTTGAGAAGTGTGAAGTTTGCTTTTGAGAAGTTCTTCACCGTGGTTACCTTGGCTGGGGGTGGGGACAAGATATGGATGTCCAGTGAGATTAATTTGTGGTCTGACCTTACCAGTGAGGGGTATACCTCTGGTGTGGAACATAGAGTCCCTATGCTTGTGATGACCAGATCCAATATGTTTTCCCCTCTTGTGGGATTGGTGACCAGTTGTTCCATAGCATTTGAGTTTATAAATTCTAGGAACTGTTGGGCGAGGGTGTGTGGGCTTGAGTAGTTAACCCATTCAATGTTTGGGTAGTTGAAGTCACCAAATATGATGGTGTTTGGAGAGACCTTCATGTTCACCAGTGTTTTCAGGAAGGCCGAGTGGGGTTCCTGAGTTTGGGAGGGTGGGCTGTAGCAGGCTATAAACTGAAAGGCAGTTTTGCCTACTGTGAGTTGCACACGGATGGTTTCCGTTGCTTTGTGCAGTGTTACTAACCTGGAGGTGTGGGTATTTTTGATGTATATGGATACTCCCCCTCCTTTTGTGGTTCGGTCCGAGTTTTGTGGCCAAAATGTATGGTATGACGTATAACCTGGTAGTGCTTTGGTGCTTTCGGGAGCCTTGAACCAGGTCTCTGTTACTGCACAGACATCGATGTTCTCCATACTGAGGAGAGTCTCGAGTGCATGCAGTTTGAGGTTTAGACTTCTGGCATTGAGCAGCATTGCCCTTAGTTTCTTTTTCGCTGTATTGTCTATGAAGGTGGGTTTGTATTTTGAGCCTTGCCTAAAAAAGGCACTATGGGGGTGGCAAGAGCCTTAGCCAGTATTTGAAAGTCCAGAGGTGACAGGTGCAAGCCGTCCCTAGTGAAGCAGTGTGGCTTGTCGAGCATGTCATCCCAGACTGACAGACACGGGATCCCCCTTGAATGACACCAATATTTTAACCAGTTGTTAAAACTTATCATTTTGTCTTTATACTGTGGAATCATTCTTGGTGAGGGTAAGATGCTACTCAAGGTCAGGATCATACCAGCCTGGGCTACATGATCAGAGAGCTCCTCTATGTCTCTTTTCATGCAGTCCAGGGAGGTACATCTCAGGTCATTCACACCAGCATGAACAATGACAGAGTCATATTTGTATTTGCTTTGGAGTGACCCGAGTGCATGTGTTATGTGGCAGATCCTGGCACCTGACAGACACCTTACAGTGACCTTCTCCTTGTTCAGCCTGGTGAGTGGGACGTCAGTGTGTCTGACTACAGAGTCACCTATTATAAGTGTATTTGGTGTGTTGTTTAGCCTTAAGGGCTGTGACTGTGTGGCACACTGACTTTGTGGACTATGTGATATGTGGGTATTGTTGTGGGGTAGCAGTTGTTTGGGTGTCTGCTTTGGAGGTCTCTGTTGCTTAGGCAGATTTTTATTTAGAGCCTCCAAGTATGTTTTTGTGTGTTTATGTGTTTGGTTTGTTGTTGCTATAGGTCTATGTGAGACTGGATTTGTGATGTGTGCGGTTACCTTCTTCTCCTGATTTACTGTGCCAGTCATGGGTCGAGAGAGCTCAGCCTCCAGTTTGGCAATATAGTTGCATCTCTCACATACAGTTGAGCTTTTTGGGAGGAGAAGAGGGTTGTCTGTGTACATAAGGGAGGAGTAACACTGCCTTAAGATTCCCATATTTACCAGCTGGACTTGAGAGTACACATGAAACTGACCTTTAGACATGTCAGGATATTTATGATTTCTTCTTTTGACTGATCTAGGAGGATCAGTTAATTGTTTAGAGGAGTATAAGAGAGGATTTAGTGCTTTAAATTTCTGCTAAGTGCAAGTGAGAGGCTATAAAGTGAGAATAGAGTGCTTCTTTTGAGATACAGATCAGTTCCAAGTGAAAAAGTGAAGAGCAGACTTTGTGGAGCCGGTAATAGTTTAAGCCTGTTTAGGCAGCACTGCTCGATGCTGCGCTATGCGCAAAATCACACAAAGCCGCACTAAAGCGGGTTTTTAAACAGGGCACTTGAAAGGGCTAGGAATTAGCCCAAAATGGCCAATAAACAACAAGATCTTGTGCTGAGATCACTCCTCCAGGGACAGATAGGCTGCTCAAAGCTCCCCACTCCCACTGGTGAACAGAGAAGCTTCCTTCTATCCAAGTAAGGAAATGGGCAACACAGGAACTATTCAAAAGTCCAGAATACAGCAATACCTGTATTAGGAACTATTCTAGCTCAGGAAATGCGGGTCAAACAGCAATTACCAGTACACAACCCTGAAGTGCCAGAAAAATATATACCAACTTAAGACACAGAGGAAAAAGCGGGAGGGGGAAAAGCACCTTCAGCAGAGATTTGAAAAACTATACAGTGAAGCAAAGATAACAGTGCACAACTCTGAAGTCAGCCAGCAATGCTATAAAATTAGTCAAACACTAGTTACCAGTACACAACTCTGAAGTGCCAGAAAAATATACTCAGCTCTGTATATCTCCAGATAGTTTGAAGAGCACTCTGTCAGGACACAGGAAGGCTCCTGCAATGATATGCAGGCTGTTACTAAGAGGGTCTAATTTTATGCAAGTAATCCTTGAGATAGTCAGATAACACACAGGATGTAAAACCACTTATACCAACTTAAGACTCAGAGAAATAGGGGGAGGGGGGAAAAACACCTTCAGCAGAGGTCTGAAAAACTATACAGTGAAGCAAAAGTAACAGTGCACAATATTGACATTATAAAACTGTGTTAACTTGCTGTATCAAAAAAACTAAAGGTTTTGTTTCCCAATGTGTTTCTTGTTAATAGCAATATTTAAAATAAAACAGAGGGAATGTATACAGTGATAGATACATTTAAAAATGTATAAATGCATGTGCACATCTAATTGCTAGTAAGACGCATATACACATATGTTGCTATAATATATGAGGAAATAATATAGTTAGTTAAATACATGTATTTCTGTTTGCTAGCATACATATATGCTGGTACAGCTTGAGACAAGCTGAATTTTCAGTGTCTAGAACATGCTTCAAGGACTACAGATAAAAATGTATCTGCGAGACAAGGCACGCAGCATTCAACACAGACATCTGCATTTCCTTTGCATCATTCTGAACATCAGAACAGAGGGATTTACAATATTTCATGAATAAAACTTAGTTAGGAAAATGCTACACAAAATAGAACACAAGATAATTTCAGTTGTAAAAAGTATACAGCATGTACCTTTGAGAGGATAACATTTAACACAAATATAACAGCATGGTTAGCTGAACAAGGTCAGGCATACATAAAAGTAGAAAAAAATCAAAGACTGACATAAGCATTTCAATAAACAGCTCTATCTCTATTAGATGCTGTACATTGCCTCAAAAATGTAACAGTTTTGACAAGGAAAGACATCATGCAAAAAATGTCACAGTGTCTAGACAATAACATAAAAAGAAGAATAAACTCAGCAAGGGAAAAAAGGGTATCATTTCTACCAATACTCTGTTTATTTGTATAAACAACACAGTAATACAAGAAAAGGACCATAGGTTAAAATACTTACCATTTTGGGTAACAGGCCAGTACTTCATACAGATTAAATGGTAAAAATACCATCCATTTGTACTATAATAGGACAACAATACCAAAAAACAATATTGCACTTCAATATTACCAAATGCAGATTTAAAATAGCTTGGTATAAAAACTAGTAGAACAAGATATCTCACAGATTTTACGTTTACATGCACAATGGAAGTAAGTCATTACAAGCATCTTTGATAGACAAATTAAATTTGTAAACTGAACAAAATATTGTGTAAAAAGACAATATTGCCTTCAAATTTCAAAAGGTTTGTTAAAGTGGCACCACAGTTTGTATGTATAGTTTTAAATAACCCAGTGTTAATAGTAAAAGACATAAACAGAAGCTGACACTGCCCATAATCGGTGGGACATATTCAGAGGATCGTCATCATCTGGGATCAAATTGTTAAATTGGGTAATATGTCCTGTGTTAGTAGTTTTAGGGGTCATAATAATAATGACAGCTTGAAATTGTTTTATATGCTGCAGGTTACAAAGAGTTGCAATAACTCAACAAGTCATGGTAAATACTGTAAATAGCAATTCTGACAGAACAAATACAGTCTTTTCTTTAACTGAAGTTTAGTCCGTTCCTCAAAAAAATAAAATAACGGGGAACTGAAAGAATATTAGTACTCTGTTTTGCTAGCATGATTATTAGCTTGAATAAAAAGTTGCAAAACTGATATGAAATATAAAGGGTTAATTTAGGAATAGTATAAAATGCTGAAAAATAGAAAGTAGTAAGTGTGCTGGCATAGCTTAATTAGATATTGGCATCTATGTAAAGGAATATGTTATTGAGAAACAAAGTCTGTAAAACTAACTGCGCAGATGGCAGCTGGAAGGACATCAACGAAGTAAAGAGATGTAACATCAAGCAAGATAAAGTTGGAACATCAAGTTTCAGATAGTGCTGGAACACCACGTTTCAGATAATGCAAGACTGAGTTTCCCTGGACCACCGAACTTGAAAGAATCAAGCACAAATCATAAATTAGAAGAACAAAGAAAAGTGTTATACAAAGGAAGATTGTAATACATCAGCCTGAGAAAAAATATCAGACTTTTCAGTATAAATATGAGTGTGTATAAACAAGCTTTGGCAATTTGCTGTAGAGAACTGACAGCATATGTGTTGCATGCATGTAGATCCGAAAGGGAAATGTAATAGTAAATGCGTATTAACTGAAGCAGTTTGTCTCCATGTATTTATTGCACTTAGTACAATATAGTAATAAGACTAGTTGGTCACAATAAATAGTTAAATATATACAGGGATAACCCCACCACAGCGGCAAACTCTCTCAGTTAAAAAAGAATATTAAAAGTTGTCAACCATATATCATATGGAGTGCTGAGAGTGAAGCAGTGAGAAACAAGGATGGATTAGGTACCACAAAGTCCAAGAATTCTTCAAGTGATAAAAAGTAGATTTTATTCCTCTCAGACAAGCGCTTTCGCTAAAATTAGCTTCATCAGGTCTTTTAAAAGATATGTTGGACATATGGTTGACAACTTTTAAATAGTTAAATATACTGTGGTATGCATGCATGTAAATGCAAGTAACAACAAGAAACCAACTCAAGAAGAAATTGGGAGAGTGATAACCTGGGTAATAAGATGCATCGATAATGAAAGGGAAAAAAGTTAATCCGAATTCAAACTGCTGCAAGATGAGCTGTTGAAGGAGAATGGGGGGGGGCATACTGCTGGTGAGTATGAGAAGGGTAATCGCCAATGTTTTTAGCAGTGGATCATCTCTCTGTTAGAGCAGCATAGTCTTTACATGGGTGCCCCAGGGCATAACTTGTTGAGGCCACAAAAATGTTAAGCCTAGTCTAGTTTCTACAGCAGTTTGTTAACAGAAAGACAAAGATAAGGCTTGTGAGAAACCAACATGTTTGTATAACCAATCAAAAGAATGGAATCAGCTGTGCCACTAATGTGGTCCAACAATTCGACTAAGCTCGCCACTTACAGCGGTCTCTGTTCAGGGACATATTAGTCTGTAGAAAAATAAAGCAAAGAAAAACATTTCTTTTCTTCATTGACATAAACATTTCTAGAATATCTTGTATCGGGGACTGATGTCACATTACATTCAAGAAGTATTATCATATCCCCCTCTTTCCATTAAATTTACCTATCAAAATGCATTCTAAACCTGAAAATGGTAAAACAAACATACCAACATACATAAAAAGTGTAAGGCCTTTTTCTGTTTATTGATTAATGGTGGTTCTGTTCTTCTCATAACTCATGTTTCTCCAGTTCATTTTGTGGTCCTATTGTCCTAGCTGACCACTAACATTTTTTTCTGTATTTAAAATTCAGTTACTATTTTCAGAACCATCTACTTATTCAGAAAAATACAGACCTCATACTTACCCTTCCCAACCAATTAGATGTTCCATATTCTTTTAAATATTCTGCATGTTGTCTGTGATCATGTGAGAATACTTTTAAGAAAAATGCACTTACTGCTGTGGATTGCACCCATGCCTTGTTTACTTGTTCACTTCAAAAATCATAATAATCACTTTTGCTCTCTGCCTACAATTAAAAATACCTGGTAGCTACAATTTAAATACTCATTCTCAAGTGCATTTTTTGTAAGCTATACTTCTATGTGATACAGTATTATAGACAATATAATTCTCCTATCAGCTGTGACCACTTGGCCTTGATCTATTTAGCAAGTCAGGTTTAAAACAAAGTCAAGCTTATTTTGAATGGATCTCCCATTAACTCACACTTTTTTCTTTAATATCATCACTATTTATCTGTTTCTTTCATTTTCTGCTACTGCAAGTTAAAAAGTTTAACCATCCCAGTTAAGCATGTCTTTCAGAACTCACAATGTGTGCTCAGATAGTTTATCAAGAGGAGTTTTATATGATGCTTGTCAGCAAAATCCTTTACAAGATGAAACATAAAAGCTTTTGCTGATCAGCAAAATTAAGTATACAACATAACTTAATCCTATAAAGGTTTTGTAGATTCATACAAAAGCTGATGATGTTAAAATAAGCAATTCCAGCATAAATTAGCCTTCTGTTTACTGCCTGCTGTTAAAGCATACTGTATGACATTCTTGCAAAACTGATTCTTCTCCTAATTGTCATGCTTATGATGCAGAATTTAAATCCATCTGAGTAATTTGTAATTTATCTAATGCATTTATTTACATTATATGGAAATATTAGCTTTGTATCAGTACAATTTATAACAATTATATCATCCTTAGTTAACAAAAGAAATCTTCCCAATGGATGCGTAAAAGAAATTCAGAAAAAACATGCTTTAAAATATAATTCACATTACATGCAGGTATTTCCCCCCTAAGATGTGTTGCTTCAACTTTATATTACATCTGCCATAACTGACTGTTGTTGCAGAACATTTATATTGCCACAAGTTATGCAAAGTGAAATTACGGGAAGGTCTGCATGTTCAATAACGTCTTTGACCGCTGCATTGCGGATTTATTTCAGTAATATTGACACTGAACAATCCCTAATGCAGTGGCTACAAATGAAACCATGCAAAGGCTATTACCATTAATCATTAGTGGTAAAATGCTGAGCAATTTAATCCTATCAGCCAGCAAAAGATTCAATAGTTTTAACCTCTGCAATAATGTGTATTGATTATCTAGGGTTGTTTTTTAGGTTTTAATTATAATTGACATACAAAGTACATTCTAATAGCTGTTTTTAAGGGAAAATGATAACAAATGGTCATTGTTTCAGAAACTGGCATTATGTATGTGTGAATTAAAAAGCCAGAAAATATTGCAGTCTTCGTTATTCAGTGTTCATCCAATCCTTTTTCTTTCTGTTTTGTTATTGTACTAAACACTCTTGGATACATTTTTGCATGCTGAATGTTGTTTATTGTAGATTTGAGTTATTCATATACAACTTTAATTCTTTAATACAGCAAAATTATGTTTGACAATGTTTGTCTTTAAAAATCTTATAGTAAATTTTATAGCATCTTAAATTTCCACCTCTTCATAGAACTGCAGAATAAGTAATGGAGATAATCAGTTTTCATATCTACTTTAAATGTATCATCTGTGGTATGAAAAAAATCACAAAGTACAGTCTGGCTATGCAAAAGCTTTCAGCTGCACATTAATATACTATTATATATCTAAAAATGAGATTTTCAGAAACAGTTTGTAATACGAACAATGGCCAGGATTCATAGACATGCATTATTTCCCTGAGCATGCGACAGATAGCTCTATATGGCATAATGTTAATTGGATATGTATTACAGCCTAAGTAGAACAGACATACTGAAAAGAATTTTGCATAGTAAAGCAGATCTGAGCATAACTGAGAAGGACAGTGCACACCTGGCTCAGTGGATAATTGGTGTTACAGTCAGATGCAACACCATCATGGTGGATGTCACCACCAAGGCAGGATAAAATGGCACAGTTCATATGAGTCCATGCATGCAGTGAAGTGTCACATAGTTGTCACTCTAGATAGCCTATAAAGGGTCAGCACTGCAGTCCTCTGGTGCTAGAAGGCCACAAAGACTGTGTGCACAAACCTACTGATTAAATGGTTTCATAGAGATGGATCACATATGTGACCAGCTGGGCTGGGTAATGTATTGCATTCCAGACGTGCCCTAGAGGGAGTGACACTAAAGTGACTAACTACCATAACTGCTTTACTACAGGGCCCATATTAGCGTGATGTAAAGCGTGGACATGATTTTGTGTGAGAACACTTACAAACAAAAATCTGTGGAATAAATGGCTTTACATAGTAACTCACTGGAAGTGGATAAAATAATTCTGAAAGCAGAAAATCCCTCTGACAACCTATTTCAGTAGTGCACTTAATGCCTGTGCTATGCATGAGTGTGAGTACAGCACAGCAGCTGAATGGCATGCCAATGTCATAACCATCTGCCAGGTTAGCATTGCTCCTCTCTTATGTGGCAGCTCTGCTTTATTATGCTATACTGTCATTCTGGTCATAATTTATATCTATATGTGTGACTGCTACAAAAGGTATAAAGATTGATTTCAATACCAGGTAGATTGACTGCTGACACTGCCGTGCAGCATAAATGGGGTGCTGCACTTTGAGAGTGCTGTCCTTCATATGAGATGTAAAATGAAGTCCAATCTGCTTGAGTTGGTGTAGATCAGGTGGATGTAAAAGATCCCACAGCACCTATCAAAAAAGACTAGGGGAAGTTCCTTGATGCCCTGGTCAAATTTTCCCTAGAAGTATAAATACCACATCAGGTCTGCCCTGGAAAAGAGGTCACTAGCCTAGTGGGACTAACCCAGTCAACAAAGGATAAATAAAAAAAAAATTGTTAAGGAAATGCAGACCATGAATGACAGTCACCTAAGGAAAGACAGGTCATAAAGGACATAAAGTTTCCTGCACATAGAGATAGGCATGGCAACACATTCTTAGACAGATAGGGTAGCATGGTATGCACACCAACGTATGGAGCCAATAGGAACATGTGGGAATGAGTGTAGATAGTCCTTCCCCAGTGAAAAAGACTGTATATGGAGGCTGTGCACAGCAGAATGGTGGTGCTAACCTACTGCTGAATGGGGAGAAGGGAGCCAGTGGTCATAGGTGAGTGACTTGCACAGACCATCAGATATACCATTCACTTACATGTGTAATTCACAGTAGTAGAGGACTTGTTGTGGGCCCACATAAGAGGCAATTACTGGAAATATTCACTGACCAGAAGACTGAGGAGTTACTAAACATTTCACAAACTATCAAAAAAGTCCATAAAAAATGGGAACACTATATAGGCACAGGAAATCCCTTTTGAAATGACCATGGATTACCCTAGCCCAAACTCACCTCTTGTCTACCCTAATGTATGCTGCTCCAATTCTTACCCAGCTTAGAAAACTTGACCTTGCCAGACTTGAATCATGTTATAATGAAATTGCTAAGTTTGCAAACAACTCCACCTTTAGAACCCACCATTGCCAGGCTCTAAGGGAAACCTGCAATGGCTGGAACTTCCCCAGCTACTATCTTATCACCAAATAGTCATTGCCTACAATGTGGTAATACATCCAGAAAAAAAACCTGCACTAGGCCAACTTCTTACCCACTATAATACAAATTGTCCTCTCCAATCTTCCAACAAACCCCTGCTTTGTATCTTTAGGGCTAACTACTGCAGGAAAAGCACTGTTCTCCCATGCCATAGATAGAACCTGGAATAATCTCCCTCCTGCTCTGATTTCTTCCCCTACCTCTTCTCACTTTAAAAACTCACTTAGAACACACTTAAAGAATAAGTGGCTATGCCCATGTATTACATAAGTCCTAAAATTATTCCACTTATATAACTCACTTCCTAATGTACCTACTGTAATATATATTACAGTCTAGGTCTTCTCCTGAATTCTGATTGAATTTGTATACTTATTCTGTTATTAACCATGTGTAACTATTTTTTCCTGTATATATAGGTCTTATGTCCTGCTGTATACTGCATTTTAACTTATTGTTTGAAAATTCTCTGCATACTGTATTTTAACATATTGTGTAATATTTTCTTACTGTAGAGCTTTTCTCCCCGGGCCTCCACTGAAAATGGACCTGTGTCCAGTCGGATCATCCTGGTTAACAAATGTAAAATAAAATAACAATAAATAAATAAATAAATAAATAAAAATACCTTCTGCACTCGTGACATGCACATCTTGAGCAAAGGTGCTATGTACATGACAAATCAGGATCAGTTGCAGCAGAGAGTGGTGTAGGATGTGAATATTGTGAGCAGTCTTACTAGCTATTTGCAACAGGTATGGTGAAGGGTAACCAATATGATATTCAGTGCAATAGATGAGGCACTGGACATTTCCATGGACATACTGCAGCTGCTACAGAGGGTGGACTGCTAACATTGAAATGGCTCAGTGAGATGTAGGAGTCCGTGATGTCTCTGTTTTGGGAGAGACAGAAAGAGACCAACCAGATCTGCATCAATGGGGTAGCCTCAACATGGAAGTTGGATTAGCAATAACCTGAGTGTCAGTAGGAGATGCACCAGGTTAGTACTACCCAGTAAACATCTGTACTGCATGTGAGATGTGAATGATTCATCAGGGGCCCCCTTTCATGTACTCTGAGCTGCGACTGTAAAAAACAATGTGTTATGTGTTAAACACATGTAGTTTTGTCTATCACTATACATATCAAAGAGCATATAGGCATATGTATGAGTGCTGCAAAAGCTATCATATGCTCATCCTTTCATAGGTTCTACTGTTGAAGGGACCAGAACAATGGGACAGTACATGTCTGATGTTAGTAGGTGTCCTGTGGCTTATGATGACAGCAAAATGCACATGGCACAGTCTGATGACACATTGTCTGTAATACTACCATGAAAATGCTCACCCACATCACCAACCTGACCTTGTGGAGGTACAGGCTGACAACATCACTAGTGCAAGGTTGCCCTCCTTTACCTGTGAGCCCTACATGGGCTACCAATGAGTACCCAGTCCTTTATCATTCATACTTGTTCTGATATGCACGTATGCACTAAAAGGGAGACATAGAGTGATTGCAGTATCACAATGGCTCCAAATCCTTACTTGATCTGAGAACAACTTTTGGCATAAATCAGTAGATATACTAGACACTGATCCAGATGCAGGCAACTACTACTAACAGCAGTACAGATGTTGTAAGTTTATTTCATAGCTTGAATACTAATGTGCAACACCTGTGCATTGATGTGGGCCATAAGGAAAGTAAACTGATGTTGCGACTCAGACCTGTGATGGCAAATGTGGCCTCCATGGGTACATTGAGACATATGGCAACTGCTTTCTGGTTTGCACTGCAGGTTGCATAGTGTGTGGCCATAGTAGTGTCTAGATGTGAGGTGGCTGGGCACATGCCTCCACAATACCAACTACAAAAACTGCTGCAACTGATACAGCTGCTGAGAAAGATTCCCTTTTAGCTATGGTAACAAATCCTGCCACAATTAGCCCTTAGCAGTATCATGGTCATGGGAGAGGAAGTTTCTTGGTCTCAAAACCAGAGACCCCCCATTGAGCTTTTTCTAAACTATTTCACAGTTTTATAAATGTGTTGCTATCTGTAGGGTATACCTTTCAATCTGCAGACATTGAAAATAGGGGAAAATGTCACTGAAAAATAATAACATCCAGGTGAAAAATCTGGACATCTAGTTAACATTAAATTTTAATACCAAATAGCAAATAACTCTCCCTGCTTCCAGTAGGAATGTGGGATACTACTCAGAAACTCATGTTTAAAAAAATAGGGACACCCTGTGCAGGGGTAAATCAGGACTGAAAATAGGAATGTTCCTCCAAAATTTGAACAGTTGAGAGGTGTGGCTTAGGGACACAGAGTGCCATGCCTGCTTGTGGCCATTCTATGAGTCTATAGGCTCCCACAAGGCACACCCCTATCAAGTTGTATGCAGTCAATACCATAATTCTATACCTTCCTTGCTACAGACTATATCATACCTCGTAACTGCTGGCCACTCTAGTGGATATCAAAAAGGGTCAAGATACAGCAGCTCATCCTCTCCACTGGAGGATATGATCTCTGACTTTCAATAACCTGCAAGATGGCTACGTTGCTACAGCCTTCACCACTCCATGATCCTAAACTATATTACAGTGCTGTAGTGAGCTGTTACTGTATCCCCTTACCCACCTGTACAAATGATGATGACCATACTCTTCCTACCACTTAACTTGAGTTGGTATGGTTATTACGTCTGATGCAGAACTTGGACATCTTGTGCACTTCCTCTCATAGCGGGGATGTGATAATGCATGCATCATTCTATTCTGTGTTGTCTTTGGCATGGCCTTAGCTGTGGAATAGATACTGTCTCATCACCGCTGCCATGATGCACTGCTCCTGCCACTACCTCACATGCAATACTGCTACTGCTTCTTCATTGCCATGCTCTACAGCCTGTTCCTCAACTTCTGATCCTACTGCTATGCTGGACCCTCCTGGACATTTCCCTGCTGTTGCAGTTTTTTTATACAAAGCTTGCTATATTATGTAACTCAGCATATACCACAAACATTTCATTACAAGTGTCTGGTGCACCCTGCCTGATACGTTAAGGCAGTGGAAGCATCCCTTCAGCTGTACAAAAACATGCTCCATGATAGTATATGTTTCTGCATGGGTTGTGTTGTATGCCATCTCTACCATGGCCTGGCATTGTAGATGAGGGTCATCACTCATGGTTTCCACACATATCCTACATTACCTGCAACAGACAACAATGACGACATTGTATATAGCCTGCTCCTTGCTTACATGATATATGTAGTTTCCTTGAGTGTCTTGCTTGTGTGTGTACTTTCTAACAAGATGTCTATGTTTGAAGTCTCCATGCATGATCCATTGGTACAATTTAGATGTGTGCCATATGCTTGAGCCATGGAAATTGCCAGGATGGAATATGAAGATACATATAATTACCTCTGTGTTACCAACCATCTAAAAGCTGGGAGAGTAGATGACCTTCCTTTTAAAATATTTCAGTCCATGTGAAATAGCTGGGGTTTTATATAAATGTATGAACAATCTGTGGCTCCAAGATCCCATGGAAACAGATTACACTGTAAAACATCTGCACAGTAGTGATTTAATCACCTCTGCAGTCCTCGAAAACCAGCAGCATGATACTGAGGAACTGTAGGGTATGCAAGCGTGACATCTGCAACATGTCTAATGTTCCTTATAGATTACTTGAAGTTGCCTGTAGCTGAGATAGCTAATGTTACACATAACTTTGTGTCCACTTGGAAAGGCAATCTATGCATTCCTCTTGATTTTGTTTTTTTCATAGGTTAATGACCACCAGGGCCATTATTAGCCTAGCCAAACCCAATTGTGTCCCTTTGTGTCATGGGCATTTATTAAGAGGGGTATGTTAGGAAGTTTCTAAAGGTTATGTGGTGGGAGGTATGTTAGTTTGGACATAGTTATTCTCTGCTTCTGTATATTAGAGATACAGGGGCCAGACCTGGGGTGAACTTCTGATTTCCTATCCATTCATCAAGGTTATGCTTAAATAGGGCTAGGGATGGAATCTGCTTCAAATGGATGGGGAGCCTGTACCAGAGCATGGGGATCCTTTGAGACATCTGTATATCTCACAAACATGTCCTATTTATGTCACAAAGCAAATTTAAATCCTTGGATCTAGTGGTAGTGATACTGTTTATTTTGCCGATGTGTATAATTTATAGAGCTGGATCCAATGATGCTATGTATGCCAGCTATAAATCACCTCTCACTAACCTGTAGGAGGCAGAGTATACAGATAGGGCTTTAAGGCAATCTGTATAGGACAATGTTTTTATAACTAGGATTCTCTTGGTAAGAGAACTTTGTGGGCATTCCATGTTTTTCATATGTCTGGTCAGGCACGTGCCTAATGGGGCATTATACTCAATGATGGGTCTAATAAGGGCAGAATAAATTGGCACTATGATTACTTGGACTTGGATGTCATGCCCTAATTTATAAGTTGGGTGGCATAAAATGATTTTCTTGCTACCTTGGCCACATGTTGGTCAAAGGCCACATTACTGTCTACATACCTTCCTTGACTACCAGGTCTACGAGTGTCATATCAATGAAGTAATTAGCCTGAGTGGCTGTTTTCCAAAAAGACAGTATAATGCATTTCTTGGCATTGAATTTTTATCTGTGACTTTGGCACCAGCCATTTGTCTGTGTTAGACCCTCTTCTATGTTTTTTGTGTTGTGGGGGATTCTTTGATAACTCCCAGTTTGCACTCATCTGTGAACTTTATCAGCCAAAGGCCTGTGACATTAGCCTTAATGTCTTTGAAGTAGATGCCAAATAAGAGTGGTCCAGTGGAGGTGGTCTCACCAATCCTGACTTCCTGGGTCCTGTCTGTGAGCTAGCTGGAAATCTAGTGAGTAATATAGAGGATTATGCCCAGTTCATTCAGTTTATCAACTATACCAAAGTGGGTGTATTGTACAGAAAACCTTAGCCAGGTCCAGGTATTCAGTAGGCACCATTTTCCCCTCATCCATTGCCTTGGTGACCTTCTCAAAGAACTTCACCAGGCTTAGTAAGCATGACCATCCATTGTGAAAGTCAAATAGGGTTTAGTTCAGTGTCTGAATGTTGCAAGTCTTTGTTGATCATTAGCATGATAATTCATTCTATGGCTTTGCATATTAGACTAGTCAGACTAATGGAACTGTAGTTTCTGGGGCCGGTTGATGGCCCATCCTTGTGAAGTGGGATAACCATTGCAGTCTCCATTCACACAGTAAAAAGCCAGTTTCGAGACTATAGTTGAAAAGTGACTCAAGTGGCCCTGAATGTGACTCAAGTGGTCCTAACAAGTGATGTATCCACCTATTTAGGAGGCATCTCTGGGTATTGTTGGGCCCCACTGAGGCTGTGGTTTGGCCTTAGTGAGTGCTGCCAGGACCTGCTCCCTGCTAATAGTTGGTGGAAATGTTATGCTAGTTGGCATTTCATGGGTGGTCACAGAGGGAAGAGTGGAGGGTGAAGTTTGAGCTGAATTTATTAGCCAGTAAATTCACTATGTTGGTCTGCTCAGTGAAGGTGGTGCCACTGACCACTAGTTTGGCATACTGATGCGTGTTGCCTTTTAGAGTTTGGACATACCTGTAGAAGGCCTTGTGGTTGTCTTTAGCCTCTGAGTCTAACTGGCCTTGTTGGACTTAATCATTCCTCTCACTTTATTTTTTAATTTAATTAGAGATCTGTTATCATTATGAGAATTGCTCTTCCTGATTTTGGCCATGACTTTTTTCCTTTTATTAGACACCTTATTTAGATTATGATTTTAGCAGTATGGATTGTTTTTACAGTTTATTTTGGGTTTACGTCTAATAGATACAGCAGCCTCTATGCAGATATTTATATAGTTGGACAGGGTTTCTCTGAGCAGTTCAGCATAGGTTGCTGTAAACTAGGGGTTTGGATGGTTACTGATGTTTGGCAAACTATCACTTAATAGGATTAGCTTGCTTTGAAATAGTTCCCAGTTGTTACAGGGTTTGCAGATGTTACCAAGCTGAGTTTTTATTTTTCTAGGTTCATAGATTAGTACTAAGCTAACTGCCCTTGCGAGCCATTTTAAGCCTAGCCAATTATCCCTTGTGAGACTCAAACCCTGCACCTTGTGTTTGCAAGGCAAACACCTTAACCATTAGGCCACCAATTTTGAGGAAGAAAGCTTTGTGTTCTGACCTCAGCAGTGAGGAAGTGACACCAAGGGGAGGGGGGAGGTTGCTGCAGCTCTGTCCCATATTGGTGAGTACCAGGTCCAGTATGTTGGAACCTCAGGTGTGTGTGCACACTATCTGGTCAAGGGTATTTGTGTTAATAAAGTCCAGGAATTATTGTACCTCTGAGTCTGAAGCAGTTTATGTTTCCCAGTCTATAGAGAGGTAGTTAAAGTCTCCCATGAGTAGGGTATTTGTTTGGATGGTGAGTGTCTCCCATATGTCTAGATACAAGCTATGGGATTCTATGAACATAGAGGTTGACCTGTAGCTTGCTAAGATATGGTATGAGACTTTGTCTAAGGTGATTTGTATATGGGTAAGGTGATTTGTATATGTTTAAACTCCAGGGCATCATCCTGTTTAACCAACCTAGAAGTGTAATTGTTGTTAATGTAAATTGAGACTCCTCCACCTTTAGTCCCTGTTTGTGCAGCTGATCATCTAAATGTGAGGAAGGCACTGAAGCCTTGCACTGCCAGAGTACTTTCTGCAGATTTAAACCATGCCTCAATAATGGCTCAGAGGTCTACATTCTCAGAATGAGGGGAGCTTGTAGGGTGTGGAGTTTCTTGTTTAGGCTCCTAGCACTGAACAGTAACACATTAAGGGTGCTTTGAGTTTTATTTACTATATTGGTAGGTGTGGCAATTTGGCATTGCCTAAAAGGGCTCTAAAAGGGTAGATAAGGTTTGAGCCAATATTCAGAAGCCTAGGAAGGATCAGTGCAGACTATCCTTTGCAGAGCAACATGGTTAGTTAACCATGTCCTCACATATTAACAGATCATTAACCATGTCCTCTGTTGTTGACAAATATTGAATCAAACTGGAATGACACTGGAAAATAAGACAATTATTGAACTCAATCGTGTTTTGTCCATATTGTGGCATCATCCTTGGAGAAATCAGAATGCTGCTTAATGCAACCACCTATCTCACATGGATAGTAAGTGTCTTCAGTAGGTCTAGGTATGAGCTACTGGATTCTTGGGACATACAGGGTGACATATAGCTTGCTAGGATATGATATGGGACTTTGTCTAAGGTGATTTCATGTGGATAAACTCCAGAGCATCATCCCATTTAACCAACCTAGAGCTATACTTGTTAATGTAATTCAAGACTCCTCCACCTTTTGTCCCTGTCTGTGCAGCTGATGTCTTAAATGTGTGAAAGGCAATATTCAGATGTCTAGGGGGACAGGTGCAGGCTATCCTTTGCAAAGCATCGTGGTCTGTTAACCATGTCCTCCCATGCTGACAAATATTGAATAACCTTTAATGACAACAAAAACTAAACCAATTGTTTAAGTCAATAATCTTTTGTTTGTACCATGGCATTATCCTTAGAGAAGGTAGAATGCTGCTCAACACAATGCATTTATCTACCTGAGACACATATTCAGAGAGATCAATAAAGTCTCTTTCTATATACAGTCCAAAGAGATATGTCTCAGGTCATTTAAGCCTACAAAGACTATCATAGAATCGTACTGGCACCTGTGGTACAGTGACCTGAAAGTGTGGATAAATTGTGAGTAACACAGATCACCTGGCTCTCATATGGTGTCTATGTCCATCTGGTATTGTCCAAATGTATTCTGGTCTATGAAGTGCTAGTATGTGAGGTGTGCTCATGGTATCTTCTGCAGCTGTATGGATGGTATATATTTTTCCATTTATTGTGGTGGTCGGACTCCAGTTTGTTACTTCATTCATTTGGACTTCATATTTTTTGGAGCGGACCTTTGGGTAACAGCGACTTTGTGTTTTTATTTGCTGTATGGATGGTGTCAGTGGCAGTAGCTAAGATCATGATCACTAACTATTAAGCAATGCCCACTACTCCTCCTAGAATAGTCATAGCTGTGAAAAGAAAACACCTTCAGTTTACAGAACAGAATTACAGTTTGGAATTACTCTTCTTTATTTGAAAATATAATTTGCATAATTCATGTTCTTCATTTACTTGGAATGTTTTATTTTCATATCATTAAGTAGTTATTTGCATGTTTGACATGCTAGACTGCTTTTCACATTATTTTGTCTGCGTACATTAAAAAAGTATGCATTTCCTATAATTTCATACTATCTATATGCACATATACATATGGAATTCAATACAGGCAGTCATATATACAGAGAGAGAGAGAGAGAGAATGTGTATCTCTCGCATGCACACAGAGACACAGACAGACACAGACACACACCTATCTGTACATTTATTTATATAGGTACCCTTGCCTGCATTAACTTCATCTCGTTATACATGCACAGCTAAAACATTTTTCTTATCCTTACAAACTGTACCCTTTTATATTGCAGAAAAAAGAAAAATAAATACTTACTATAGAATTCTGGCCTTCTCTCCTGCACCTACGATACCAACAGGCCATTTGGTACTTGTCTTTCTCTGCAGCTCATCATATTTGTGCTGACACTGTTGTCTAGAGGAGGGGATCCCTGTCAGGAATGACAGGTGCTCACTCAACATTTGTCAGATATCCACCTTTTTCCACTCCAAGCAGGCCACAGCCTGCTCCAGTTTCTGCAGGTATGACTCCTACAACTGGTAAAGGAGGATGTTTGTCTTTTTTTCAGACCAGCTTGGGGTTCAACCCTGGGCTTTTACAGATACAGTCTTATGAATTGTCAGTAAAATGGTGAAGGATGTAAGGGCATTACAAGGGATAAGAGGGTGCAAATAACACTCACTGAGGTGTGACATCAGTTTACCCAACCAATGCAGTCATAGATAGATAGTGTTAATGCCTATGGAACTGCTAGTAGTATTTAACTGGATGGAAGCAGTCACATGGTCTTCTACAGTTTTTTTTTCGTGTTTGTGCTTCTTTTGATATGAGAATGGAGAACTTTCAACAATGTTATACATGTACAAGCTTTGGAGAAATGATTTCAATGTACATGCATCTACTCAAAAAGCTGTCAGAATTTCTTTTGGGGGGGTAATTTAAGCAATTATGACAGTATGGCCTTAAGGTTTGTAATGTAACCTGCATTTTCATGATGCAGTTATTCTTAATTATGCTGGCCCAGTTTCTTAACAAACATTTCTATTCTGGGTATCATCTTTCAAGTAAGTCTTTGATAGTAATTTGTAAGGTGCTGTAAGGGCATTAGGGGTATAGTAGTAATAGGCTACAGTAAAATTCAAACTGTTAATATACTGCATACCTATCGCAAATGTATGGCATAGTCTGCTGTACTTGAGAACTGCTATACGCTGACTTTCATTAGCATGGTCAGTGCCCTTAAGCTCAGCTCTCTCCTAAGAAGTCAAAGTAACTTTATGCATATTGAAATGGATAGACACCAGTGCAATGATGTGATTCATAGACCTCAACTCATTTGAGCTTCATTTACATAGGAGCTTCATAAAACAGCTTCAGTTGACATCAATAGGTTAAAGTCCATCATATTTTACTGAGCTATACCATGTTTGTCAATGACAGTCCGTGGAAAGTGGAAAGTGTTGCTGTTGTGTCTTTCGGCTTTTCCCGGTTAGGGGTTGCCACAGCGGAACTCCGGTCCACTAATGATTGGCAGTAGATTTTTAGGTGCCAAGTTGCCGGCCCTGATGCACAACCTTCAACGAAGGTATGCCCATTCATGCATGTCTCCACACAGAAGACACTCTAGCTGAGAATCGAACAGGACAACGTCTTACTGTGAGGCGGCAATGCTACTGCAGCACCACCACTGCAGTCACAGTCTGTGGAAAGTGTAATGAGTTAAAAAGAATTATCAGATTTAATACTTGGAAATTATTAGGAAATCACCAAGACTGGTAAAATTCATGAAGATCAATTTAACTGAAGCACATATGCAATTTTTTTACAATGTTAGGAATCACTGGAGTGAGAAAGTACAAGATATTATTATTTTTGATAGCTGCATACATGTATTTTATTATTTTTGATAGCTGTGTACATGTATTTTATTATTTTTGATAGCTGTGTACATGTATTTTAGTATGTACTTTCTGGCCTTTAATTGTTAAGAATTAAGGAGAGGTAGGGCAACAGCATAAAATGAATTGGCATGATTATGGTAGGGCTACTTATATAATTACTGGTTGCACAGAGGAAGTGAGGACAATTAAAATAACATGCAATACAGATTTGCAGTACCTATTATTATATTGCTACACTATAGCTGTCATACATAGGTCTGGTTTAATTGTGGCCCTCAGTTAATGCTTTCAGTTTACAACATGCTGCAGCAGCAGGGATCATGACACTGGAGAGACAACTTCACTCCTGAAGGGAACCACATCATAATGGATGCTGTCTGGATTTATGGGAAATGTCTATTTCAGAAAGTAGGATGAAAGCAGGCAGAGAGCTATGATATAGTATCAAGTAGTGGCTGACATTAATGCTGCAGGGGGATGGTATCATACATTGGCATAGTGTACAGAAAGAGCAAATGACTTAGTGGGCATGCAAGGAGTAAATCTAGGCCAAATACAATTGTACACCTGCCACAATGCACTCATTAACACTTGATGATGAGTGCCTTCTCTTCATAAGGAGTGATGACTATGTTCCAGGTGATGACAACACAGGAATGAAAGGAAGCATGTGCCCTATACTTTCATTGCACTGCAGCAGCCCCAGTGTGGCAATCAAGAAGGTTAGTGTATAGACAATGACAATACTTCATACTGACATATACTGCCTAGGATTGCTCTATACACATAATTAATTGCATTTTACCTCACCAAGTGACCCATTTACATCTGAAATGCAACAAAGTTCACATTATTTGCATGGGAATTGTCTGTATCATCAGTTTATATGTAAATAATTTTTTGGCTATCAGACCTCTCAATATATTATCACTTAGTCCTTTACAGGTTCAACACCAAACCAAACACTTCCACTGGGCCAGCATAACAGATTGAATCTGAGTGCACAATAACTGCCAATAATGATGTCATATCTCTCATATTCATTACATAGCCTGTTGACCATGGCAACAGTTGCAAAGTCTACTGACGGGACTCCCCACCCCACAGCAGGTACCTACCTCCATAAGTAACGTCACGGGCTATTACTAAAGAATGAGGGCATAATATTGCAGCTGAAAGAGGAGAGACACCACATAACTCAACACCAGTGTCTTACGAACAGCAGCACATTTAGAAAGGTGATACTATTTCAGAGTTAGCAGTATCCACACTGATGCCTATTAATGGGGTCCCAAGCGAAGGTGTATCTCACAATTAGCTTCAGAAACGCACAAAGCCTTGGCTGACCAGCAGCAGGTCTGCTGAGTCATTGTTCAGCCTCAAGCTACTGCCACAAAGAGCTAGGTAGCGATGGTTAGAGTACTGCAGGTTAGAGGTGGTCAGAGAACTGCAGGGTATACATGAAGAAATTCATCAGTACATGGAAATAGTGGAGACCAAGTACAATGCCAAGATGACCCTCAGGGCACCACTTTCAAATATTACTACTGCTAGCTGTAGCAGCATCTTGGCATTCCGCTTCTAGTGTGCTCACCATGTAAGTTTTGTTAGTGTACCCAGTGCTTTATGTTCCGAAGTTACAATGAATTTGTTTGCAACTTTTCAGAATTAAATGTGTGTAAAATATATTTTCTCTTACTGTAACTCCTATGCAGAGATGTAGGCGTGCAAATGAGAGCAGATCTCAAAAGGCATTACTGCTGTGAATTCCTTTGTGTGAATGTAGCCATAATTGAAATAGCCGTGTCTTCAGATCAATAGACCCTACATTTTACTACAAGTATCCTGCTCTCTGGAGATATTTGTAATTAACTGTGTTGTTTCTTCATCAATTTCACTATCTACTTAACATATTGTGGAGGTTAGATTGTTATGCGTTGCTAATGTTAAACTGTTTACAAAGGTTGCTTCCTAATATATGCTAGTATAAGTTCTCAATTTTACAGTTGACTGCTGATACCTTTGCTTATTCATTTAACTTCTTCTACTGCCCTTACATGCATTGGTTGCTAATTTACCTTTACCATTCCATTTCCACGGAGTCTTACTAAGCTACTTATATGTTGATTTTTAATTCTGGTGTACCTCTTAATCTACTTTGTCAGTGATTTTGCAGTTGTAACTTCAACTGTAATCTGTATTCACCTCCACTAAACTGTTTAACTTTCAATACTTTTTCTCCCTATTTTTATAGTCCCTGACATTCTGCACTGTTAATGTTCCCGTAAACTAAGCTGGTTGCAAGACCTCTCCCTTGCATCTCCAACATCACGGTTAAAAAATGCTTCCTTGAAAGTGCCTGCAGTGTATGTTCTTATCCACTTTCAGCACATCTATTTAAACTTACAGCTAATTTTTTTCTTAATCTTTTTGCTCATCAGTGTGCACACTAAATCAAATGCTATATCTCCCCCTCCCATAGCCCTAAACAGTTCCTTTCTGCCACTCTTTGTGAACTTCTCTTCTAAAAATATTTACATAGCAAGATTCACTCTGGCTAAAGGGGAATTGGAACATTTGTTTATTACTTTATACCTCTGATCTGGAGCATGGTAGTATAGCTAATAGTTTTTTTTCAACTTCCTGGTTCTGCCTTCTGGTTCTACCTGCTCCGTTCACCCTCGCTACATGTAGGCTAACTCCGCTCCCCTACCCTACTACCAAAGCCCCCCCCCACTACACCTAAACTTAACTGACCCCAACTCCTCCCATCAATTATCAGCTACCAATAAAACTTCACCAGCTTAGCTTCTACTCTACTCTCCCCACACATCCATCTCAACTCACCACTCCTTCCCTCCCCCTTACCCCTGCTTCCTACCTCTTAAGACCATTTAATCAGCACCACTCACTAATTGTTATACTTTACCTTTCTTAACTTCACTACAAAATTTCACCTTCATTAACGTCAACACATATCACCGTATTACCTTTCCTTCCCATCCTTCCTATCCATCCTCCTTATTCACTCTATACATCAGCAAACCCTAACCTATTCTTCATTCCACCCTTCCCTCCTCTTCTTAGATGGATATCAAAATCTTTCCTCACTCCACTTATACCTCTTACATATATTGCACTACCATCTTAACCTTTCCAGCTACCACTCAGTTCCATTCCTCCTGAATTCCACTAACCTTCCTACTATGTATCATTCTTTCACTCTCATATTTGCTTTCTCGTTTTTTTTCACACTGCTTCTTTCCCTACTATATCTCATTGCTCTCAACTCCATTTCCTGCCCCCCAAACCCACACTAACCACATCTCCTCTACATTATCTTTCTGAAAGTTACTCAGATGTATCTCCCAGCCTCTATCAAATAAAACCCATCCTCCTATACAAATTAAAAATACTCTCACAAAAAACAATAGCCAGTTCTATGCATCACGTATTACTACTACTAACCTGCATACTTACTTTACCCATCACTTCAGAAAATATTGGCAAATACCATACTCCATCAGGCTAACTACCTTACCTCTATGTGGAGATGCCCACCGCAATCCTGGGCCCACCTCAATCAATACCTCTATATAACCTAATACTAACAATTCCAACAAATCCTTGTATATGGTCAATTTAAACTTACAAAGCATTTGGAATAAAATCCCAGACTTTCATGCATGGATTGCCACTGAAACCTAACTAAAACCGTACATAAGGCACTCTGAATTTCTCCCTCCAGGGTTTTTGACCTTAAGATCTGATAGACCCACACAAAGGGAGGTGGTGTTGCACTACTGTTTCCTTTCTCGTATAATATAGTTCCCTATACAAATTCTACTCCTCAATTAGCCAATACTGAAATTCCTATATCCTTCCTAAGAATGAATGACTGCAAAAAAATATGTATCATAGTCATCTATATTGCCCCGGGTAACAATGTACCCTTGCTGGATGAAATCCTTGCCTGGAAAGCCAACAATATCAAGAATGAAACCATTATATTAGGCAATGTAATATCAACTTGCCAGACCTCTGTCGCAACATTCCAACTTCAAACATCAATATTTTTCATTTTACCCAGCTTATCACTTCTCCAACCAGACCAAAGAGGAACAATGACTGTGGGTCCATCTTAGATTGGATTCTAGTCAACGACCCCAATAAAATATCTTCCTCTGGTACTCTCCCAAACACCCTCAGTGATGACCTCCCCACCTTTATTCACCACACTGCCCCTCCATTCCAAAAGTCTCATCAATACAAACTAATAAGAAACCTCACAAAATTCAACCCATTGAGCTTCATAGATACTCTAAAAGAGACTAACTGGCACCTGCTAAAAACTCTTCTTCTAGATGATGTAGTCAGGTACTTCAACTCAGCATTTCTATATTCACTAAATAGCATTGTCCCTCTTCCTTTAAAGTGGATCAAAGCCAACCATGCCCCATTGCTGGCTAAGACCACTAAAGAACTTTTGAAAATCACAGACAAAACTAAGAAACAATGGCTAGCAAATAAAAACCCTCCAGACCT
This sequence comes from Protopterus annectens, assembly GCF_019279795.1. NCBI lineage: Eukaryota > Metazoa > Chordata > Ceratodontiformes > Protopteridae > Protopterus > Protopterus annectens. The sequence continues at coordinate 1,133,282,623 of NC_056725.1, read as the reverse complement.
ACTGAAATTCAAACAACTTTGAAACCAGACAAAATGGCTCATCAAAAAATGCAAAAAGACCACTACCTAAAACTACAGAACAACCATAAGTTAAATTGAAAAAATTCTGAAATTCTGTTACATCAGCTAGTCACAAACAGCAACCCAAATTCACATCCAGACAAATCATCTCAAGTAATAGGCACTCTAATTCTCACTTCATCGACACTATAGCTCACATCACTGCTTCCTTTTTCCAAGTTCATAGCAGCACAAACCCTGCAGCACCATCTAATCTATCCTTTTACTCCTCTTTCACCTCAACCGCCTATTAATCTCACGATTCTTCCACCCATCCTACACCTATGTTCTTTTTTAAACCCATCCCAACCACCATAATAAAAAGGTTACTTCTCAAGCTTGTTCCAGTGCTCCTGACAGCCTACCTTCACAATTCCTAAAACTAGCAGCTGAAGCTATTGCCTATCCTATTGCCATACTTCTAAGTAGATCTATCCAAAAATCTTATGTGCCTAAGATCTGGAAAAAAGCATTTATTCTGTCTTTTCATAAAGATGGCAAATATGCTAATATCTCAAATTTCAGATCTATAGCCATTCTCTCTTTTCCCAAATATCTTGAAAAAATGTATACACATTCAAATTCTAAACTTTCTACTTCACAACCAAATCCAATCTCCCACACAGCATATATTTAGGCTAGGTAATAGCAATGCACCTGCCCTGATATCCTTCATGGACACTATCAACAGAGCCTGAGACTCAGGCAAAATCATATCCTAGTCCTAGAACCCTCAAAAGCCTTTAATACCATCTCTCACCCCTTCTATAAACTGAAATTCCAAAATCAGCCTTTCCCCTTCCTCAGTCAGCTGGTTCTCAAACTACCTAACAGACAGACAATAGGCAGCCAAATGTCAACATTCCCTATCTCCATATATCAGCACCTACACTGGAGGTCCCCAAGGAGGTCCGATACTTGGATCCCTCCTATTCAGCATTTTTATCAATAGTTTCCACTCTTCACTAGGTCAAGGATCACTTATTCAATACGCAGATGACCCACTATAATATGCGCCTCCAACTCTATTTCTAATCTACAACAAATAACTCAGCAGGTCTTTACCGCTACTGAGACCTGGATGTATAATAATTATCTGTCCCTCAACCTGAACAAAACCAAGCTCATGCTTTTCACCCCAAAAGGTCAACTGCCTTAAACAAAGCCCAATTCACTATACTCTTGCTGAATAACACAGCAATTGAGGTTGTTATCCACACAAATCTATTACGTGTAATTATAGATGAACACCTGAAATTTGATTTGCACATACATCATAGTATCTGCAAAACCCACTAAAAGCTAGGTGTTCTCTATAGGCATAAAAATTTTGTTAGATCCTCCACAAAATAAGCTCTAGCTTTTACTTACCTATTATCATTTCTGGTATATGGTGCGCCTCTACTTATTAAACTCCAGTCCCCCATAAAAGCTAAACATGACACTTGTTATAAAAAAATCACCAAATTCCCAACTAACGTTAAACACTGCACCCATCGCTGTATTGTTCTTCACTCTCTCAATTGGCTAGAACTACCTCACTGTCTCTCCTACCTGCAACTAACAACTGCAAACAAACTAATCTTCAAACCATCAGACTGCCATGCTGTTAGCACATTATTCACTTTTTACCATCCTAAAAGGCCTCTCAGATCTCAGAATCAGCACATTCTACAGGTACATAAACTGAACCTGCCAGCTGGCCAGCTTCTATATTCTTATTCGGTCACCAAGGCATGAAATGCTCTTCCATTAATTATTAGAACCACTCAAAATCCTTATGTTTTCAAAACCTCCCTAAGAAGCTACTTATCTGCTATCTGGAAGTGCACCTGTACCTAGACTCATTCTCTCAAATCCTAAGTACCACTACCTTTCTTGACACTGATTTTCAAAATGTACTATGTGTTTTTGCTGAGTATTAGCCTTGCTATTTCTACTATCAGAAATGTCTTTGCGTGGGGCGTGGCCAAGGATGAACACAGGATAGCAGCAGATTTCTTCAGCTCCACCAATTTCATTACACTGACAGGAATTAATTACTTAAAAAATTAATTTTTGAAGTAATTTTCTTTCTAAATACGTTTGTTTTATATAGTTCTTGAACTATACCTAAAAAAGAAAGGAAATCTTAACAATATTCCTGTCAGAAATCACTGTGGAAATTTTCCTGTCAGTTTATCAGTCTGAAATGAGTTCCAGTAAGACAAATTCTCAAGACTCCAGCATCAAGAAAGAACTTCAATCTCTGATAATTATAATCCAGCAACTTACTGATAAAATGGATAAAATGGATACTAAAATAGACACCTTCATAGAAAAAACTACAAAACAAATAGACCTGTTACATACAGACCTGCAACAACAGAAGAACCAGATGACAGGCATAGAAGAAGCTGTGAATGACATGGAAAATAGAATCCAAGAAGAGGAAATCAACATTGAGTTTCTGCTGAAACAAAATACACATTTACAAACAAAGCTGGATGACCTGGAAAATAGATCTAGGCGCAATAACATTAGGATTTTTGGACTGCCAGGAAATATTGAAGGTAACAATATTACTTCTTTTTTAACAACTTGGCTCCCTAAAACTTTACACTTACCAGAAGCATTCTCTTTTGGTATCGAAAGAGCACATAGATCTATAGCTAATACTAACTCTAACAAAAAATATCCTAGATCAGTTATAGTTAGATTTCTATCATCTTTGATAAAGAGATGGTTCATAAATCTGCTTGGGCTAAAGCTCCTGTTAAGATTAATGAGACAACTGTGCATTTTGACAATGACTATTCTTCCATGGTAATAGCTAAAAGAAAAGTTTTTCTACCACTAATAAGGGAGCTTAAAAAAGCACAGTTTAAAACATACCTTCTGTTTCCTGCCAAGCTTAAAATCTTCCTTCCTGATGGTCCTAAGGTTTTCATGATTTAGACTCTGCTTTACTGTTTGTCAAAGAAAAAAGGATTTTGGATAAAATAGAAGAAATGGAATGGGCTAGTTCTTCATTAAAGAGATTGGCAACTGAAGCTTCGTAGAAGACTTCAGAGAAGAAGAAGAGACTAAAAAACAAATGATTTGTTATATTTTTTTTTCTCTCTCATCATTTTAGTTCATTATTAATCTTTTTGAATATAGCTCCTGCATTTCCAGAAAGCCACAAATATTTTGGAAAAGATTTAATCAAAGTTATTCTCTATGTGCAAAGAAATGTTTTGTTTCATAACCAGTCAAAATACCTGAAGATTTAATGGCAAGCTGTGATTCAATTTGTTTCTCTTTCTGAAAAGAAGTAAGGTTAGTAATTTGATACATTTTTTATCTTTACCTTTCTTTTTCCTTCTCCTTTTATTATTTTCTTTGTTTAAACAATGACATTCTATTTAGATTATGTAGTGGGTAAAGGGTGGGGGAGGGCAGAGAGAACAGTAGTGAAAATATCATTAATAGAATAATAACATATTTATTCCTTGTAAAAGTTTTTATAAGTTCTTCAAATGCTATTTCTAATTATACTTTCTTGATTATACTGCTTATGCCTGTTTGTAAATAATCTGTTATGCTTTAACTAATAATAATCAGAACTAAATAAGAGTAAATAATATGTTTTATTTTAACTCTATTAATATAAACAGTAAGTAACATTCCATTGTATATACTTCTTACAGCTTTCTCTTACATTTTTTATTTCTGCCTCACCCTTTTATTTTCTACTCTCTTTTCTTTTCTTTATTACTGTATAGAAAGGCTTTTACACGTGTGGGCACAGTGAGTAATAGGATCTCTATGAAAATTGAGTTGGGAGAAGAATGTCGAGTTTTATTGCTTGTTGGTAATTTTGGGCTTAATTTCACTTACATAGAGGCTGTAATGATCTGTGGAATACATTGTGAAGGTTTTGTCATGTTTAGATGCATTTACACTGCTAAATGAATGTTTGTCACTAGTTTTAATAAGTTTCCCACCAAAATGTTAAGAGAGACAATCTGAGATGGGCTGTCTCATGCACAGTGTTCATGAGTTACTTCAGAAGCTTCAGCTCACAGAATTCTCACAGAGAAACTGAAAGCAGTTAGTATAACCTTTGACATAGTTATCACACTGACACACCACAGATTCAGGAAAATACTCTATTCATAAAATATGTCAGTTATAATGTTTTGTTTCATAACCAGTCAAAATATCTGAAGATTTAATGGCAAGCTGTGATTCAATTTGTTTCTCTTTCTGAAAAGAAGTAAGAGTCTGTAATGGTCTGTGGAATACATTGTGAAGGTTTTGTCATGTTTACATGCATTTACACTACTAAATGAATGTTTGTCACTAGTTTTTAATGTTTCCCGCCAAAATGTTAAGAGAGACAATCTGAGATGTGGGCTGTCTCGTGCACAGTGTCCATGAACTACTTCAAAAGCTTCAACTCACAGAATTCTCACAGAGAAACTGAAAGCAGTTAGTATAACCTTTGACATAGTTATCACACTGACATACCACAGATTCAGGAAAAATACTCTATTCATAAAATATGCCAGTTATAATGAGTCTAAATGATGTAGTTTCTTGTAGTAAGTAAATGTCTTATTTTAGAAGGCATAGAAAATGAAACATTTATTTAAATGTTTTTGAAAATCTACTTAACAGCAGCATAATAATCTGTGTTAAAAATTTGTGTTCCAAACATATACTTTACTATAACTCATTTAATTCATCTGATTGACAAGCATAAATAATCTTATAACTCTATTCTGGAAGAAATGTCATGTGATATATTTTAAAGCAGTAGGTTAGCATGATTGTAAAATCTGGTTACTAAAATGTGTTTGCTGTGCATTATTTTGTATAAAGCAGACAGATTTATTCTAGGGACAGCAAGTAGGATAGTGCTCAACAAAGACACAACTCAGTGAGATCATATATATATATATATATATATATATATATATATATATATATATATATATATATATATATGTGTGTGTGTGTGTGTGTGTGTGTGTGTATGTATGTGTATGCGTGTGTGTGAGTGTAATGGCTTTTTTTTAATATAATAATGCAAGTGTTTCTGAGAATCTTCATAACTATCCAATATGATTTATAATAATTTCTATGAATACAATATTTTACTCTATTGACAAAATGAATGTTTGCCACAAGTTTTAATAAGTTTCCCGCCAAAATGTTAAGGGAGACAATCTGGGATGTGGGCTGTCTCATGCACAGTGTCCATGAACTACTTCAAAAGCTTCAACTCACAGAATTCTCACAGAGAAACTGAAAGCAGTTAGTATAACCTCTGACCTAGTTATCATACTGACACACCACAGATTCAGGAAAAATACTCTATTTATAAAATGTCAGTTATAATGAGTTTAAATTATGTAGTTTCTTGTAGTAAGTAAATGTCTTATTTTAGAAGGCATAGAAAATGAAACATTTATTTAAATGTTTTGAAAATCTACTTAACAGCAGCATAATAATCTGTGTTAAAACTTCTGTTCCAAACATATACTTTATTATAATTCATTTAATTCATCTGATTGACAAGCATAAACAATTTTATAATTCTATTCTGGAAGAAATGTCATGTGATATTTTTTAAAGCAGTAGGTTAGCATGATTGTAAAATCTGGTTACTAAAATGTGTTTGCTGTGCATTATTTTCTATAAAGCAGACAGATTTATTCTAGGGACAGCAAGTAGGATAGTGCTCAACAAGGACATAACTCAGTGAGATCATATATATATATATATATATATATATATATATATATATATATATATATATATATATATATATGTGTGTGTGTGTGTGTGTGTGTGTGTGTGTGTGTGTGTGTGTGTGTGTGTATGTATGTGTGTGTGTGTCTGTGTGTATGTGTGTATGGCTTTTTTTAATAATGCAAGTGTTTCTGAGAATTTGCATAACTATGCAATATGATTTATAATAATTTTTATGAATACAATATTTTACTCTATTGACAATAATGAGTTTAAGTAAATGCTCATATACAAACAATTCAAGATTTTTTTTGGAAGCTGTTAATAGTATTCACATGACAGAAAATAGATGCATCTTAATATATGTAATGTCTGAATCATATTAGCCAAAGTTTTTGATTTAAATGAATGTTAGAACCTAATTTTCTCTCCTCTTGATTTCTAACATCAAGATTATTTGAATGCTATTTGAATACAAGTGTTATATATTACATAGATCTATATAGTAGTATGAACAGTTTTTAAAAAAAAAAAAAAGTTTATTTTAGTTTATATGATGCTGTTTTTACCAAATGTGTAGTTTTGTCTTGATAGATAATTGAATTGAAAACTGTTAACCTCAGTTAAATATAACTAGTATTAAATTGATAAGGTGGTAGCTGAGGTACTGCTGCTTAGGTAGGGGGTTAACTTGAGTAGTAAATATTACTCTAAGTTGGAGTTTTCAACTCCAGGCTGGATGCAAGGTTTAATCCTTACATTATTTTCACTTGTTCATTGTTATATGTATATAGTTTTGACATCCACAATATATTTTGTATACTCATTGTCACTACAAACAAAATTGAATCCTATACAAAATCCCATAAGAGATTTAATAAATACAGCTATATTTAAAGGTACACCTAAAAGAGGAGATGTAACATTATTTATCTTGTTATTTGTTATTTCGATCATAAGATTCTTGAGTTTTAAAAAGCCAAATGACATCTTTAAAAGGAATTTCTTTAAACATTAATGGATTGAATAATCCGTGTAAAAGGGCAAGCCTAATAAGATACATTAATTTACACAAGGCCAATCTTGTCTTCCTGCAAGAAACCCATCTCTTGAAAAAGATATTGATAAACTAGCCACTAATAAGTATACAGTATTGGTTAGTTCAGAGCACACTCAGAAAAAAAGAGGAGTGGCTATTTTATGGAATAAAAGTATGCTCATTCCTAAAACCATTAAGTCTTTTCAGGATGACAAAGGAATGTTTTGTATGGTTACAATACAAATTAATGGGAAGACTTACACTTTAATTAATGTATATTGGATGCCTGGAATTGGTATTAATACAGTGAAACATCATATTGATAAGATCATATCATTCTCTATAGGGGATATTATTTTAGCTGGTGATTTTAATTGTATACTACATGAAAGTGATACTACCACTATAAGGAAAAGAAGAATTACATCTAATGCAAAACATTTAAATGATTTTGCTAATTCTTATCATTTGAATGACATTAATAATCAGATAGATTCAAAATCATTACCATACACCTTTTTTCTAACAGATACAAAACTTATTCAAAAATAGATAGGGTCTTTATTTCTAACCAGATGGTAACAGATTTAATTAATTCCAAAATCATTTCATGTCCTATATCTGATCATAACTCAATTGTTTTTGAATTCATGATAAAAATACTCATAATGTTCAGATCAAAAGGATACCAGCATACTTAACTCAGCTAAAAGACTATAAAGAATATATACTTTCAGAAGTACAACATTTTCTAGACATAAATAATACTCCTGAAGTCTCCATTGTCTATGTTTGGGATGCCTTAAAATCATATCTATATGGACAAAGTATCAGATGGTATAATAATAAAAGGAAATCTTGGGATAAGGAATTGTTAGATATTCAAAGTAAATTAGACTCTTATAAACATAATAATAAAGAAAATATTATGGACAAGAAAGTTATTGAAGAAATAAACAAACTAAATGAGAAATACAAAGAAATGTTAACTCATAAAGTTAAAATAACTTTAGAGAATACAAGTTTTGTCTTATTCAATAAGCCCCAAATACTTACATAGACTTAAAATAAAACAAAAGATTGAATAAACAAAACCATATCAAAGAAATCTTTTCTCTAAGGAAAAAGAAGAATGTTTCTAGTATACCAGAAATACTGGATGAATTTAGAAATCACTTTCACAAGATTAACCATAACAACATTAACATGGAACCTATAGATAAAATAAAGGAGTTTATAACCACAAACATGAATAAAAAGCTTAATAAACAACAGATTAGACTATTGGACAAGAGTATTTCATATACAGAAGTTATTACACAAATAAATAAGCTTAAATCAAACAAAGCACCGGGTAATGATGGTATTATACCAGAGATATATAAAATCCTTTCTAAAACTACATATTCATTAATACATAAGGTTTTTATTTTGGCCCAAACTGAGTTAATAACCCCCCCCATCTTGGCAATATACATTTATTTCACCAATTTTAAAACCTAATAAAGATCCAACTAGATGTTCTTCATATCGACCCATCTCATTACTTAATGTTGATTATAAAATGTTTATGAGTATTTTTGCTGATAGATTGAAGACAATCATCCCTGGCATTATAGATATAGATCAGACGGCTTCATTGTAAATAGAAATACTTTTGATAATATAAGAAGAACTTTAACATTAATTGATTTTGCAAATAGGAAAAGAAAGATTTAACACTTATTAGTCTTGATATAGGTTCAGCATTTGATTCAGTAAGTTGGGACTATCTGTTTACCTTTACTGAAATGCACAAACTTCTCTGATGCATTTGTAAATTTAATTGAGCATTTATACAAAGGAACGCTTGGCTTATATTAAGGTAGGAACATATGTTTCACAAAAATACCCATTCTTAAAGGTACAAAGCAAGGATGTCCACTTTCTCCACTATTATTCACTTTAGTAATGGAGCCTTGGGCTAATTTGATTAGAAACAGTACTGACATAGAGGGTTTTGAAATAGACTAACATACAACATCAAAAATTCAACTTTTTGCAGATGATGTTCTAATTACATCAGCAGGATCTAATTCTTCTATGCAGTCTTTATTTGATAAAATGATGAATTTTAAAAGTATTTCTGGTTTAATATTCAATGAAGAAAAAACTAAAATACTACCTATATATACGAAAAAATATTCTCATTAGTGATTTTACTAAATATGTACCCAGTTCAGGTCAGATAACTTATTTAGGTATACTACTATCTAAAGATATTAAATCTATTATATATAATAACTATAATACCTGTTTTCTTAATATACAAAATCTTTTTTAATACCTGGAATAATATGTTTTACTATGGAGGAGAGACTTACAATTATTAAAATGATAATATTCCCCAAGATTTTATACTTAATACAATCAATAATACTTTCACCTACAAAATAATTATCAAGAAACTGAATACACTAATGTTAAATTTCTTATGGGCACCTAATAGACCTAGGATTGCATTAAAGAAACATACTAATAGCTGGTCTCAACGGGGTATTTCTTTTCCAGACTTTAATTTATATATTATCTCTTCTATTATAAAAGTTATTACTTTATTAATACATCAGTCATATATCGCAAAATGGAAAGATTATTGGGAGCTAATTAGTATGCACTTCATGAAAATCTCCTTAACACATAAAAATATGATTGTAAATAACTCCATGTTGTGGTTGCTAAAGGAATTTTGTACTTCACCTATTACACCTAAACATATGGTTTGTTACCCATTAAATATTATTATTAGTTATCAGAACTTTATATTCATGCACCCTAAGTATAGGGAATGGATTTTTATTGTATTCCCTATAATGTATACTCAGGGTATGCTTATGTCATCTACTTCTGAAGGAGCTCATTTAGCTATAGATAATGATCTAAAGTACTTGGATCCCTCCTATTCAGCATTTTTATCAATAGTTTCCACTCTTCACTAGGTCAAGGATCACTTATTCAATACACAGATGACCCACTATAATATGCTCCTCCAACTCTATTTCTAATCTACAACAAATAACTCAGCAGGTCTTTACCACTACTGAGACCTGGATGTATAATAATTATCTGCCCCTCAACCTAAACAAAACCAAGCTCATGCTTTTCACCCCAAAAGGTCAACTGCCTTAAACAAAGCTCAATTCACTATACTCTTGCTGAATAACACAGCAATTGAGGTTGTTACCCACACAAATCTATTACGTGTAATTATAGATGAACACCTGAAATTTGATTTGCACATACATCATAGTATCTGCAAAACCCACCAAAAGCTAGGTGTTCTCTATAGGCATAAAAATTTTGTTAGATCCTCCACAAAATAAGCTCTAGCTTTTACTTACCTATTATCATTTCTGGTATATGGTGCGCCTCTACTTATTAATCTCCAGTCCCCTATAAAAGCTAAACGTGACACTTGTTATAAAAAAATCACCAAATTCCCAACTAACGTTAAACACTGCACCCATCGCTGTATTGTTCTTCACTCTCTCAATTGGCTAGAACTACCTCACTGTCTCTCCTACCTGCAACTAACAACTGCAAACAAACTAATCTTCAGACCATCAGACTGCCATGCTCTTAGCACATTATTCACTTTTTACCAACCTAAAAGGCCTCTCAGATCTCAGAATCAGCACATTCTACAGGTACATAAACTGAACCTGCCAGCTGGCCAGCTTCTATATTCTTATTCGGTCACCAAGGCATGAAATGCTCTACCATTAATTATTAGAACCACTCAAAATCCTTATGTTTTCAAAACCTCCCTAAGAAGCTACTTATCTGCTACCTGGAAGTGCACCTGTACCTAGACTCATTCTCTCAAATCCTAAGTACCACTACCTTTCTTGACACTGATTTTCAAAATGTACTATGTGTTTTTGCTGAGTATTAGCCTTGCTATTTCTACTATCAGAAATGTCTTTGCAAAGCCTATCTGTTTGCCTGTATTGATTCCTTGCATTTGTCCATTGGTTAGTAATATAACTAACTGTTTAAATATGTTATCCTCACTATATAATGAACTTTTTTTCATATATTAACTTGTAATTGTACTCACTCTATGTATATTTACTCCATGTATAGATATCTGTATATTTATATGTATATGTTTTCTTATTTGTGAAGCTTTTCTCCCCAGGCTTCCATTGAAAATGGGCTCATATTGGCCCAGTGGACTACTCCAGAAAAGAAATGCAAATAAATAAATAAATACATTTCTAGGACAATCAACCTATACTATCATTAGGAGACATCATGTATGACATATTAGGTATGCACTTACATTGCAGACTGCTAGGACAAAACTCAGGTATGGATATCAATTCAGAACTACTTACAACATGTACGACACTGTGATGATACTATGTGGAAAAAATGTGTGTGTGCGGGGGGGCATTTTGATTTGGTTCTGGAAAGTGTATTCTCTGGGTACAGAAGGGGGAATGCATAATTAGAACCATGCATTTGCTACTGTGCTAAATCTTGTAGTGAGACTAGCACTGTTGCCACTTCACCCTCAAGACTGCAAAAATGATGACTACTTATTAATTTTAATGATACAGAGGACTGGTGTTAATAAAAGAATCAACTAATTTGATGTGCAGTCTCACCTTTGCAAGCACCTTTCAGCAATAGCCATCATTACATCATTAACTGTACAGATCACAGCCAACAGTTAGGCATCAGAGTGGAGACATGATAAACAAAAGCATATAGCAATCAATTAATTGCACAGAAAAAACACTTCTTTTAAAATAATAATAATAATAATGAAGCAGTGTAATGTACAGAAACAGTAGACCATACACCAAACAGCATAGCCCATAGGTAATACTGCATGCATCACTTTTAATTTATCTGATATTTCAGTAGGGGTACTACAACTTGGATGTCATGACCCATAGTGGTGGACTATACACTGCATCATTGTCTGTGCACTCATGTACCATGCATGAGCATGGGGTTGTCAGCCAGCCACCATCACTGTCAACACTGTTTGAAGAAACAATAGTGAGATCTAAACTGCCATGATGAGGCAGTTGAGTACCAGTCTGGTGCATAATCATGTTGTGTAGAATACCCCACATGGTAATCATCCTGCATGGAATAATAGGGTCATACTGAAGGGCACCCCCAAAATCTCCATACCTCTCAACCTCTAAGTGTAAGAATTCTGGACATAGACAAAAATAATGGGAGGACAAAGACCCCAAAACAGGGACATTTTTTAAATATTTCTCTTATAAACGTAAAGAGCTGATAGAATATTAGGTTTTGTATTAGCATGCATTTTCCAAAGGGTATGAAATCTGAAGATCAAAGGTCTTTCGTTATTTAGTGACTTCAATTCTCAATGATTTGTCAGAAAACCACAACATTTTGGAGGAACTAACCAAAATTATGAGGCAAAAATATGGACATTCTTCAAAAATCTAGACAGTTGACAGGTATGTTCCAGACTCATCCAAGCAGCAGAAATAAACTTTCAGGAGTCCAAATACTTGTTCAAAAACAATTAGTGTCTGGGGTCTGGGACAGGGTGATGTTGAAGCATTCCTCAACAGCTACCCTGGAGTTACAGACTGGTGTCAACAGGCTGGGTTTGAAAGGGTAGGTTGCATCACCTGCAAAAGAAAAAGGGTGGGGGGCACAAAAGAAGGGAGATATACTGCTAAGCAAAACATTTTTCAATTTATACTTACAGAAATTACTATAACTGGAAAACTTTACATTTACCAACACGATTTTTTATTATTTATTTATTTTATTTTGTTGACTGGTTTAATCCCACTAGGCTAGTAGACTCTTTTCAGGGGAGAACTGAGGTGGTATTTATACTATTAGGGGTAATTTGCATAGGACATCAACAACTTCCCCAATTCTTTTTGATAGGTGCCATGGGATATTTTACATCTACCTGAGCTGCAACAACTCAGGCAGATGGGACCTCAGTTTAATGTACCATCCAAAGGAAGGCACACTCATGAGTGCAATGTCCCCCTTGTGCTGTACTTCAGTGTCAGCAATACTTTGGGAATAGAACCCACAGCCTTCTGCACCAAAGCAAAGTGTATAGCCTGCTGCAATACTGATACTGCACCTAAGATGACCATGGGTATCCTACCATGCAGGAAGAAGTGGTAGAGTGAGCTTGTATGTCAGATGTAAAAATCATGGGCACTGCTGGGATGATGGTTTGACATGCTGGTGATGCACTTCCATGTACCACACACTACCTGGTGGTTGATGTAATGCTAGCCCTTCCTTTTCTTCTACTGCTCCCCCCATTGTCCAGATGGGGCTTTAGTGACAACATGGGTGCAATCTATTTTACCAGGCAACTCTGGAAAATGTGCCATTTTGTAAAAGGCACTCATGGTTCTGGTTCGTTCTTGAGGTGACACTGGTAGATAAATATAATGATCCACATGTGCAAAGAGTAGCTGAGGAACTGCTGAAGCATTATCAAGGCAGAAACCTGAGAAATACCCAATGTGTTCTGAGAAATACCCAATGTGTTCTGAGAAATACCCAGTGCATTCTGAGAAATACCCAATGTGTTCTGAGAAATACCCAATGCGTTCTGAGAAATACCCAATGCGTTCTGAGAAATACCCAATGTGTTCTGAGAAATACCCAATGTGTTCTGAGAAATACCCAATGCATTCTGAGAAATAACCAATGCATTCTGAGAAATACCCAATGTTTTTATTTATTTTATTTTTATTTTACATTTGTTGACCGGGCTAGTCTGGCTGGATACATGTCCATTTTCAGCAGAGGCCCGAGGAGAAAAGCTCCACTATATACTAGTGACTTACAATAAACAAAAAATATACAAAACATATAAGCAAATAAAGAAACATTATCATGTAGTATAGTAACAATGCAGAAGCACTTTAACAAGAACTAAACAATAGTGAGGAATCATTATCCCATAATATTTGCAAGAGTAGGACTGCTAAAAAATGAAGAAGAGAGAAAATAGTAACACGTAAAGAGTCTATAAATATTTACACTATTAACAAATTAGGATAAACATTTTGTGCCGGGGCACTAGTTTTAAGATAGAGATTTGCACAGTAGGGATCAGCATCTAGGTTAAATAAAAGGAGAGATGACAGGTTGCAGTGATATATCAAGTATAAGGAGAATAGATAGTATAGGAAAATTAATAAGCAGGTGGGTCGCTAGGTGCACTACACTGGAGGGATAGAAGTAGTGATAGAGGCAAGTAGAAGTGAATGGAGAGGACTGTAGAGAGGGATTGTTTGCTAAGCTCAGTCAGGATTAGAGCAGGGGCATAGCCAGTGGGATTTAAAATAGTTTCTTAGTTGTTTTTTGAAAAGGTGAGATGAGCCTAAAGTGGTCAGTTCTATGGGAAGTTTATTCCAGTATGAGCCAACAGCATTAGTAAATAAGGAGTCATCTGCTTTATTATGAGATTTGAGAGTGGCTACTAGAAGTTTGCTGGCTGAGTGAAGGGAAGTAAGATTCTTGTATGGGGCAATGAGGTTATTAAGTATGGGTGTATTAAAGGGGTAATGGAGAATTTTATATATGATGACTAATTGATGTAGGAGAATTAGATTTTGAAGTTCAAGCCAGTTAAGGTTTTTGAGATTAAGACAATGGTGAGTACGGAATGGGGAACCTGTGGCAAACCTGGCAATACTATGGTAGGCTGTGGCAAGTTTCTGAAGGTTAGCTTTTGAAATGTTGATAAAAGATGGAGAGGCATACAATAGTGTAGAGATGAGATGAGTTTGGGCAAGAGACACTCTGGTGGTTGCAGTAAGAAAGGGCTTAAGTCTATAGAGGGCACCTATCTTTTTATTAACAGCCTTGATGGTTAGATCAATGTGGCAGTCAAAGTTTAGTTGATTGTCTATAGTAACGCCTAGTAGTTTAGTGGAACAATCAGGTTTAATGATAGTGCCATTGTCAGACACAATGGAAAAGGAGATAGGGGCAGATTTAAGGGTTGGGGTGAAAAGTAGTAATTTGTTTTTTTTGGGATTAAGGAGGAGACAGATATGTTGGAACCATTTTTCTGCTGCCATAAAGACTTTTTGGGTGGAAGATTGAAGTTCCTCTGGAGATAAAGCAGAACAGATGAGAGTTGAATCATCAGCATACTGAATACAAGTGGATGTCGGGAGTGAAGTAGACAGGTTATTTATAAATATGGAGAAGAGGAGGGACCTAAGATGGATCCTTGAGGGACACCGATAGTGACTGAGAGCTGAGAGGATATATGGCTGTCCCAGAGGACTGCTTGTTTTCTATCTTTCAAATAAGAGTCAAACCAGTGTAATGCCAAAGAGTCAAGTGAGAGAGATTTCAGAGTGTCTAGGAGAAGTTGATGGTTGACCATATCAAAGGCTTTTGAGAGGTCCAGGAATACAGCAGAGGAGAAAAGGTTGTTATTGTGATTTTTGTTGATCATGTCTGTGAAGGAGAGAAGAAGTGCTATGGTAGGGCCTAAAACCATGTTGGGAGTCTACGAGTAGGCTATTTTGCAAAAGATGATGTAAGAGTTGATGGTGTATACAACGTTCCATAATTTTAGATAGTGGAGATAGTAGGGCTATAGGCCGGAAATTAGAAAGTTCATTAGTGTTACCTCCTTTATGCAGAGGAATGATATGGGAGACTTTCCAGCAGGATGGAATAGTAGATTCGGTTATTGTTCTGTTAATTAAGATGGAGACTGGGTAAGCTAGTTCTGCTGCTGCTAGTTGCAGATATTCAGCTGGTAGTTTGTCGGCTGAAGGGGTGCATGGTTTAAGTTTAGAGAGTAACTTACGTATGTGGGTTGTGGAGACTGTACTAAATTTTAGAGTGGGGTGTTATTTTGAGGAGAGGTCTTTGAAGGAAGGAGGGAGTCATGGTGTTTGCTAGAGAGGTGACTGTTTCAGAGAATAAATTGTTGAATGTATTGGCTATTATATTGGGTGGGGTCTGAGCTAAGATAGCTGGTGTAGGTGTTTTGGTATTCCCTGGATGGAGCAGTTTATTGATTCCTGACCAGAATTTTTTGGGGTTGTGAGTTTGGTTTTGCTGATATTGAAGGTAATCATTTTTTTTATCAAGATAGGTGAGTTTTTTTGTAGTATTTCTAAGGTGTTTGAAGTTTTGATGGTCAGTTGGGTTTTTAGTGGTTCTCCATTTTGTCCATAGTTTATTCCTAACTAGCATTGTTTGTTTGGTTTTTTTGGAAAGCCAAGGGGCAGCTTTGGATCCTATTCTAATTAAGCGAGAGGGGGCATGACGCTCGAGAATTTGTAGGAAAGTGTTATTGAAATGGGTAACTGCTTCATCAAGTGGGAGGTGTTTTAGAGCTGACCAGTTACATTCTTTGAGTTCATTAAGGAAAGTAGGCAGGTTAAAGTTTTTTTTGTTACGTACAGTACGATAAGTAGCCTGTTTGAGATTGTTATTTTTTTGTTTAGTGATGTAGGTGAGGAGATGGTCGCTGATATTGTCTGGGAGTATTCCAGTTTTATATGAGAGGGGATTATTGTTGATCAATAACCAGTCCAGGATGGCTTGTTTATTGGTTGATTTGTGAATTCTACTAGGGGAGTTTATGGTTTGTTGAAAGTTAAAGAGATTGAGGTGAAAGGTGGGTTTGGGAGATATGCAGGAGTTCCAATCAATATTAAAGTCTTCTAAGATTATGGTTTCTTGAGGAAAGCTACAGGAGACCCAGCTAAGAATATTTTCAAGTGTGTTTAAGTTATTGCCTGGAGGGATATAGGAACATATTATATAAATGGCTTTGCTCTTATTTACTTGGAGTTTGCTACAGAGTATTTCAGCATTGGCTGGGGAGGGAGGCAGGGAGTCAATTAAGGCCACCTGCAGTTGGGATTTGTAAAGTAAGGCCACTCCCCCACCCTTTTTGTTAAGACGATCTTGCCTTAAAGTGCTATAGCCAGGAGGAGTGATTTCATTGTCTCTGGTACCTGGTTTAAGCCATGTTTCAGTGAGACAGAGGATATCAAATGCATAGAGGTCAAATAAAGCATGGAGTTGTGTGATTTTATTGTTGATGCTACGAATATTTAGGTGTGCTATAGAAAGGGAGTTAGAAGAGAAAGGTGAACTGAAGTTGTTAGCAGTTTGGTTTGAAAGGGTGTGGGTGAGGGGATTATTGGGGCCAGGGTTGGGGTGGATGTCCCCGTGTAACAGTAAAAGTGTTTGTGGGATTGGAAATATTTTTGAGTTTTGGAGGGTATTAGGTAAAACTTTCTAGTGGTTTGAAACCTGTTATGGTGTAATTTGTGAAAGAGAGGGGGAAGGTAGGGACAGGATGATAGGATATTAGTATAGGTTTGTTCAGCTAGAGGAAGGATAGAGGTTGTGTGTTTAGCTAAATTAGGAGATCTGCTAATGGTATGATACTCGTAGGAAGTAAGAGTATAGTATAAAAGAAGGATGTTAAGGAGTAGCAGTAAATAAAGTAGTTTAAGGCTTAAAGGCATATTTTAGTGAGGTGAGGTTAGCAAGGTTGGAAATTGGAGGAGTAGGATGGTGGAGAGTGGGGTGGCAGTTAGATAGGAGTATGGAGAGTGGGGTGTGGCAGTAAGACAGGAGTATAGAGTTAACAAGTGTGAGTGAGGCAGGAAATGAGATAGGATGTGAGTAAATTGGAGGTGTGGCAGAGGAAGTATAAGGTTAGGGTCCCTGGGGTGGGTGGGAATTGGGGGTAGGGAGAGGAGCGGAGTGAGCCCGCAGGGCGAACGGAGCAGGAAGAACCAGTGAGGGAACCAATGGCAGTAAAACAATCAGAGAAGAAGAGAGAAGCACTGTGTATAGTGCAGGGTAAGAGTGAACTATAGGGTAAAGTACAGGGAGGAATATGGTGGGTTTGTGGAGATAAAATAATTGTATGGTAGCTAAGTGAGGTAGCAGAGTTGGGTGCAGTAGATTAATATAAAGGGGTTAAGACTAGGGGATAACAGGAAGCAAAGTTCTACTGTGAGGATAAGGGAAATAATTAGTTTTCTAGTAGACAGGGCGCCACCTAGTGGCCATGTCTAGGAATAACGAGAGACAGAGCAAGCAGAGAGCTCACCAATGTGATATGTCTAGGTAGAGGAGAGAGTTGCCTCAAGGACAGAGATGAAGAAGGAGGGTAAGAGAGGGTCACTTAACTGCTACTGAAGGGGGGGTAGGCTGCTGGTTAACTTGGGAGGGAAGTCAAATAACCTGGAGAATAAAGTTAAAAAATACAATAGTAGGACATACTTTCCAAAAAGGACTATTCAGGGTAGAAAGTCTTAGTGGGGAGGACGTATAAATCCTATTCAGGACTCTGTTCCCTAATATGGATTCCACGGGGCTTCTTAAGCATGGGTAAAGTCAGGAACTCAGGTGCACACAGCTGGTAACTTTCCAAAAAGGACTATTCAGGGTAGAAAGTCTTAGTGGGGAGGACGTATAAATCCTATTCAGGACTCTATTCCTTAATATGGATTCCACGGGGCTTCTTAAGCATGGGTAAAGTCAGGAACTCAGGTGCACACGGCTGATAACTTTCCAAAAAGGACTATTCAGGGTAGAAACTCTTAGTGGGGAGGACGTATAAATCCTATTCAGGACTCTGTTCCTTAATATGGATTCCACGGGGCTTCTTAAGCATGGGTAAAGTCAGGAACTCAGGTGCACACGGTTTCCAAAAAGGACTATTCAGGGTAGAAAGTCTTAGTGGGGAGGACGTATAAATCCTATTCAGGACTCTGTTCCTTAATATGGATTCCACGGGGCTTCTTAAGCATGGGTAAAGTCAGGAACTCAGTTGCACACAGATTAGGATATTCACTTCGTGCCCGAAGAGACGCAGCAGCCCAAGGGGATAGTACATCAATGTGTTCTGAGAAATACCCAATGCATTCTGAGAAATAACCAATGTGTTCCCATTTTGTCTCTGGAAGGTCTCCTTGGCAAGTACAGTGAGGGCTATATATACCCTGTTGTCCGCAGGCTGAGTAAGACCATGCTTCCCACCAAATATCATCTGTGGGCTATGCAAACTGACTAAAGCCCTTACAATGCCCATATCTTCTCCAAATCTTATCAAAGAATTCTTGGTCAGCAAAGGTAAAATGAGTTATTCTTTGCCTATACCTTCACCTTCTTAGTCAGCAACCACTGCTGAGCACCTGCAGTTTTGACATGTCTGAGACAAGCAGTTCATAATGAGAAATAGCCAAGTTGGTAGATATAGCAAGCATCTTTACCAGTTGTATAATAGATGGAAAAGGCATAGCTTTGCCTTTGATAAGTTATGTAAGCATGGTGCAGATGTGCATAAAAAGTGACCATGAATCACAAACAAGTGAGAAAAGGCCTCATTTTCATAAAGTTGTCACACAAATGTATGGCATTCTCCAATTAAATCTCATTATTTTCACGTGCATAATTTTTTACTTAAGCTGACTAAACTGTCTGCACCTAAGTGCAACTTGCTTCTATAAATCTCACCAAAGCTGCTCTTAGGTGCAACCAACAGAAATGTCCCCTGTGCATAAGTACAGTGACTATGAATGCCATCCTCAAACGTATACAGTCTGAAGAGTACTCCAGTTATCTGTTTCCTGTCTGTTGGGTTAACAGCTAAACCTAGTTTGTCACTGTAATAAATAAATGCATCCTTTCCTGATATTTGCCTCTCAGTTTGACCTCTTTTTTAATTCTGGTTCTTCTTCAAGTGTCTCACCAGGTTAATTTATGTATAAAAAACAGTGTTTTGAGGGTTCATAAAGATCTGTTATGAACCATGTTTGAAGTGCTATGTTCATAAAGTCCAAACTGTAATCACTATAGCCAGATTGTCTTTCAGGTTATGAGCAATGAGAAGGGATTGCTGTGCTGTGAAAAGGAACTAATCAGCAGGACTGAAACTAAGGGCTTAAATATGCACCTGCCTTAAAGAAAACACTGAAAATATTAGTACCAGCACTCTTACTCCATGAGATAAAAGATCATAGCTGATTTTTGTCTCTTTTGGAAGAGGAAGACAGAAAATATTTTTCCCGAAATTTTCTGTTGATTGCTGTTGATTGCCATGAAAAATAAGGTATGTTGCAGAACATGGAAAAATCTGGAGGGAATATGGCAATCAGGTTGACAGATGCTTTATTCACATGTGATGTAAAATATGACAGCTAACCAGTGCTCCTACACTGATACAATGAATTGGTTTACATTAAGTTGGAATTAGCCTGCTAATAATATGGGTTAGAGCAGGCCCATTCCACAGGTCAGTAACATGTGAGCCGAAGAGAGCAGCCCATATATCAAGAACTCTCAAAAACCTATTACCTGTGCTTCTAGCCATAACTAATTCACACAAACTACTACCCAACAATATAACCACAATGGAGTACATGAAAAAAAAGATGCAGACACCCCCTTCCCAGTACAGACAGAGCACTGAACTAACTCTACCCGCTATACAAAAAAACAAACAGACACGTGTATACACTGCACTACTCCTTTATTCCATCTTTCTACACTAAACAAATGTTTATAGTTTTCACCCTAGACTGGCAGTTAACACAGAAGACTAAAGTTCTGTCTGGTTAATGAACTGGTTTTTTGCACTAAGCATATGGGGTTTGAATCTTTCCATCTCTTGTGTGACCTTGAACAAGTCATTTAACAAGATAATGCTTTGGGGCAACTGGGAATTTGGGATGGGTTCCTTAATGGCCTTATGGACTGTATACCTAGCAACCACCTATGTATCCAGTGGCAAATCATAGCTGGCTTTAGGGACCAGTGAACTCTGTGGTCACTGGGAGCTCTCTGTTTCTGGGGGGCTCCAAACTACAGCATGTTATCTTATCTTGATATTTTGTAACATCTGTCAAACCAATCTTAATACACCAGCTGAGTAATAACTCTGATCTATATCTACTTTAAAATTCAAAGATATTTCTGGTCATAGTAACAGTGTTTTATCAAACAACAAGCTTCACAATTCCATTGACATAGTACCCTTGGCTTAGTTAAACCCTGATGGTGGACATTCACTCCACCAAAACTAACAACATAGCCAGCTTTAGTAGCTTGCAATACATGTGGCTGCAAGAGGGCCACGTTAATCATCTTTGACTATGTAGGGGCTCCATAAAAGCTGGTTGTGGAAAAATGAGGAGAAAAATGTATTAATTTCTTTATTATTCTCTTTAAGCCGAACAGGTCTGTGATATAACTGTGTTTAGGCAAAGCTAATAATGAATGTAAGCAAGGTAAGCAGTAGGGATATCAGCAGTCCAGAGTGACTGATCTCATTACAAGCCTTGGATTTTAAGGAAAGCTGATGCTTCTGATCTTCAGCGATACTTTTCTCTTTCAGGGAGTTTTATAAACACTGACAGAACATCAAATACTACAACTTTCAACTTCATTGCAGAAGAATTCAGCACAGTACCAATAATAGCAGAATAAAAGCTAAAATCAGAAACAAGTTTTAAATATTACTCTAAGTCCATGAAAAAGTTAATAGTATAATACATTTTCCATCGACAGGCATTTTTTGGACAATAAGTATAAAAACCTGATGTCTGGATTTAGTGACTGTATAATCCTGAATGATTTATAAGCATATCAAACTTTTTATGAATGACAGGGAAAAATTATGAGATAAATCAGGGTAGGTCTGTGAAATCAACAGTCTATGATCTGGTGGCGCAGTACCGGTGTTACATAATATATTGCTATTTTCTGAAAGAAGTACAAAGCTAGCATTGCTATGGCTTATGCTTTTGTGTCTGTGTGTTTAAAAATATCAGGTATTTTTATCTATGCAAACACCCAATAATTCCAGGACACACTATTCTTCTGTGTATCAGTAAAAAATATAGCTAACAAGTAATTATATTTCAAAAGTAATGCATAAAATATATCACAGAACATTCAGACACTTAGATCTTCTAAGAGTCTAGGGTTCCCCACTCCCCAGACTGTAAAACTAGATAGAGGGGGCTCCCTTAATCATCCTTGATTGTGTGGGGAACCCACAAAAGCTGTTGCTGGTTGGGGAAAAATGAGGAGGAAAAATGTATTTATTTTCTGATTATGATCTTTAACCTGAACAGGGCTGTGATATGACCCTGTTATGATAAAGCTGATAATGGCCTCGGCTCTCACCTGCACCCATTCTAAAACCAGCCCTGCTCAGATGTGTGTGTAGAAAAAGCTGCTGTAGGTTATGTGTGCATGTGGGGGAGGGAGGTTATTACTTCTTTAACTTTCATCACAAACATAAGAGGTGTGCAAAAGAGGTTATTATAGCTTGTGTTGGACTGAAAACGGTGTGGTCATTGTTTCTTTTACTTTTCTCACAGACCTCAGAGGTGTACAAATAAGGTTACTACAGCTTGTGTAGGGACAGTATATTGTCTGGGAGCAAAAAAGTAGAATACATTACTGTAATCATTATTTTTTCACTTTCCTCACCATCACACTTCAGTCATGTATGCAGGTATCTACCTTTAACAGTTTGGGTTGAGGAGTGAGGAGGTATGCTATGTACATGTATGTCAGCAGCCACTGGAAATACACGACTGTGTCAGTTTGAACTTCTGCTTTCATACCAGTCTAACACCAGAGGAATACACAGACAGTCTTTTTTTGGGGGGTTAGGGAGATAGGCAGTTCCCAAATAGGACCTGTGTATGGAGACAACAACTGGCTTGTTAGTTTTCTGTGAGCTACCATTTTATCATTTCTGAACATTAAGCTTTGGTTACAACTGACGTCTTCCTTGAAAGAAAAAAAAAAGACTGATTTTTTTTCTTACTCATGTTTTTCATTTAGGTCACCATTGAACTAAAAGGCTGGGAAAATACTGTAAAATACATCCCAGCACATCTATAACCTAATGGCGTCTTTTGCCCTGGTTTATTTCATATTTTTCATAAATGGTTATTGCTGTACTTAGAAAATCATCCCACAAGCAGTATGCAGACAATGAGAGCGAGTGAGCCCTGAAATATTCAAATGTGTGCTTTAATTCAAGCCAACACATCCAGTTCAGTACAATTCAGTACAAGGATGCTTTCTTTATTCAGACAAACAAGAAGGTATAAGCACTTTTGTTCCAAAAATAAAAGCAGGAACTTCATCAGATACAAGGAAATTAAGGAAGTAAACTGTTTTAAATAGGAAATCTTATATGACATCACATCTTGGATCTGTGAAAACCACTCCCAAGACTGAAACAGTCTTCTGGAACAGAAGTCTGAAACACTACACATAAATGTTTTAGCACAAAACAGTATAAATATCAAAATATGAAAATATATAAAAATACATATAAAACTGATTGTGCAAATGTCAACACCCAAAACTATGTATTATAAACACAAGAATAAATATGTAAATATGTGTATATATATAAAAATGCTTTTAAGATGCTTTTGAAGAAATATGTATGTATACAAAAATATATAAGTAAAATATGCAAACAGTTAAAAATCCATTAGGAACAAATGAATACATTTCATGTACATATACATATAACAGGTATGAAAGTCATTAATAAAAAAAAAAAAAACATTTTTCTACCATATCCATATCTAAAGGGAATGTTTCACCTCTCAAGAGCCCGCCCTCAATTTAAGCAGACTGCTTATGGAGAGGCTGTCATTTAAGCCTGGCCGATGAGTGGCATCAAGTCGTAATTGCCATAGCAACTCAACTTTTTCGAGTAAATATGGCCAGGCTGCCCCCCTTTTATGTTTTTTTTGGACTTCAAGTACTACAAATTTGAACTGGTGAAATGTATTCATTTGTTCCTAATGGATTTTTGTGCTGAAACATTTATGCACTTATACCTTCTTGTTTGTCTGAATAAAGAAAGCATCCTTGTACTGAATTGTACTGAACTGGACGTGTTGGCTTGATTTAAAGCATACATTGGAATATTTCAGGGCTCACTGGTTCTAATTGTCTGCATACTGCTTGTGCGACAATTTTCTTGGTGGTTTATTACTGTACTTACTTGGTCAGGTAAGGTGTGTTGAAATGATGAAAGGAAAACTAAAGCTGAAAAGCAACACAGTTTCTTTCCTTAATCATAATTTCTGTTTAAGCCATCACTGGATGAAAAGGTTGGGTAAAAAGAAAAAATAAATAAATGCAGTGCAGAGCATATAAGACGTTGTGGCTTCTTGAAAAAGCGGAAGAGCAAGACAAACTGTGAGAATAGGGAGCCTAAGATGGGGGAAACAGGGGAAGACAAGAGTAGGTGTGTGTGTGTGTGTGTGTGTGTGTGTGTGTGTGTGTGTGTGTGTGTGTGTGTGTGTGTGTGTGTGTGTGTGTGTGTGTTGGGTGGCGTTGCTGAAACAGTAGGCCCAGGGTGCCATTTCACTAAGTCCAGACCTATACATAGAGTTGTTGTAATGTATCATTGTTGCATCTAAATGGCAGTAAATGTAAATGCCACTTTGAAACTAATGCACTGGCTAGGCATGTAAAACTAAATACATCACATAGTTTTAGATTTCGAATATTACAAGTACTTGAAAAGGATAGCAATGGATGTGAGATGACAAATATTCTTGAAAGAAAGGAATTAAACTGGATTCTAAAAATGAGAGCACATCATTTACCTGGGTTAAACCAGTGTGTCCCTATGGCACCAATATTACGATGATGCCCATAGGGAATGCTCTTTTGGTTGATATATTTTCAGATTCATATATAATAGATAGGAGACTTGCTATAACATAGAAGTTGGCTAATTAATAAACTAATATAATTGATGTCAGTTTTTAGATGACATCAAAGGGTTAATGATTTTTATGATTATTATAGCTTGGTTGCATGATACACCAATTAGATATTAATATTATAGCAGTTTTTAGATTATGTATTTATATATGGTTAAATATATATATATTTTTATATATTTTTATATGCATATATATATCTTTACTTACATGCTTGTATTTTCATTTTTAAGGCACGTTGCACTTTATATATTTATATCAATATTTATAAGATAGATAGGTTTAGATATATTATGGTTTAATGTTCTAAGAAATGCTGAAACGCGGCATATATATTATCTATCTATACCAGATAAGCATGAGGCACTTTAAGGGTTTATGATAAGAGGTTGGCAAGTTAATATTTTGCCACATAGCCAGTTAGATATGAATACATGCACGATGCACTTTATTAGTAAGTATTGTTATTTATATACATGCATCTATGGCGCTATGCCTATTTATATATACATTTTTGCCAATATATATAATATATAAGACATATTGAATTATTAGGCATATAGGGTGGCAGATATACTATACGATATTGTAGAATTTATATACCAGATACCCTATATGTTTATGATAAATTGTTTGTATATCCAATGATTTATTCTATAGGTATTTGGAATGTTAATATGCACGATACACTTTAATAGTTTGAATATATGCATATATGCTGGTATTTTTGTATTCCAGCACTTGGACTTATATATATACTTAGTTAGTTATGTATATAAGTAGCTATGATATATATATACATATATTTACATTGGTAGCTATGATATACTACATTTTAGTTTATTTTATTACTATGAGGTAGCTAAGGAGTCTTTAATATTAATGACTGGTAGATATATAGGAAGGCACTGAGTTATTTTTATATATTTTTAATATCTAGCTAGACAATGTTTGCTGTATATAGATAGATGTTTTTGCATAATATACTGTTATTGTATTTTATTTTATTTTATTTTTGATTTTGTTCTGTTTCTATTTCTTTTTTGTTGGGTTTATATTATACATTAGCTGGTTCACAATATACTTAATTGTATATAAGGGTTTTGTAACTTTAAGCTCTAGCCATGCTAGTCAAAAGAGATGGCTGTTTTCAATTAGTATTTTAATTGTCTTAATTGTTTCAATCAGATGAATGTTCACACTATAAAAACTGAGCTGCTATTATGTATTTTGAAATCTGATGAAGCGTATCTTGGATCATTTCACAATTTATGTTTTTGGAATAAAGAAGGAGTTATTTTATCCAGGACTGAGTTTTGCCTTTGTGGAGATTGAACTGCAGTTGTCGTTGTGCCTGGTTCACTTGTGTTTTTTATCTACTAAATGCCACTTTGTGAGATTAGTCAATGTATTGTTTTACATAGGCCTGTTGTAATGTAAGAGAATGGTAGCTACAGTTCTGTCTGTATGTACTACTTCTAAAAGTTTGCATGAGCTAAAAGGTAGCTTAGTAGGGGTGGCAATGACAGAGCCCCGTTCATTAATTGATACCAAACAGTCTGGCTTACTTTGTTTCAAGATGTTCCATTATGGGAGGATGGATTACATCATTCTGCAATTGGACTACCCAGATTCTTATAACATATATACAGTGTAACTTCTGTACAAACATATTTGTAAGGAGAATTTGCTTCATACTACATGGATTAAACTGTGTAGTAACCATGTAAGAAATTGGTAACCGGATAGAAACAAACTCTAATCAATACAATGACTTACTGTGTTACCATAAACGATAACAATGGCTCCACGATGAAAAGTCAAAATATAATTCCTTGCAAGTATTCTGGATGAGTAAAGCTTATCAAACAGACAGAAAACAAAACTGTGAGTAAAATCCTTGATTTACTTATTTGTTATTCACCCAATTATCTCTTACTTATAAACTAACATCACAGTGTCACAATATATGAGAAAACAGGACCTGCCTGAAATATGAGAATGCAACTTGCAGTAGAGCCAACAAACAAACAAATCAAAAAAGTTGGGGAGATGAACCTTTGATAAGTTTGACTTGTCTGGTATCCTTTAGTACAGTCTGTATTTGATAACTCATAAATCGCTTATAAACTGTAAACCAGCAAATTAGAGACACAAAACAGCACAAACACTCACTTGAAAAACATCAAGCAGAATCCAGAAGTACGAGCCTCCAAATACCAAATGGAGTTGCACAGATAAAAAATGCTTTAATAAGTTACCAGTATAAAAATTGTAGGTCGTATAGAAATAAACTGTTAAGTGCTTTCATCCTAAACAAATATAACTTTGGACTTCATCAGAACAAAACTGAAAAGTGCATTAATAAATAAATATGAATTCAAATAAATGTAAATATATATAAATGTACTTCCCATGTTTTACCACTTTCTCTTATAAAAAAATGTTTTACATAAAAGTATGGTCAGTTCTGTGCCCAGATAAAATAGAATAAAATACTGTTCCATAAAACTGCACTCAGAATTTGGCTGCTCTTAATTTTAAAATTGGGTGTATTGAAATGTATTCACTGATACCAGGGACACAACATGCATCCATTCTGACTTGCCAATAAAATTTGTGGAACTCTAAAAGAGTTTCCCAGGCACCACCTCTTGGGTTTGGAATAACTGTATCAAGAATTTCAAAGACAAATTTGTTGAACTATGGACACACAAGAGAATGGGTAAAAAGAGCATGTTTTGAGTTTTTAGTATGTATGTTGGACAAATGTTCATAAATCCTTCTTTTAAGTACACGTTCAGTCTTTCCAACATAGAAGGCAGGGCAAGAGGTGCATTTGGCAAGATAAACTACTCTACTGGCATTGCAGTTGCCAAGCCTTAACTGAACTTTGTACTTAAGAGCGTTGTCCAAAATGGTACAATCTCCTATACACAATATAGGGGCAGTTTCCATATTTGGTGGTGGCATTGCTTGTTACCATAAAGTGCATTGTGCAAAGGTGTTGGAGTTCTCATAGATTTTTAATGTTGTGTTCAATCTTGAAGACCAAAACTGGCTTCTCCCCCCATTCTCTGAAAATGTCAGTGTTACTTTTAAAGATTTTCTGGTTGTTTATGTATAATCCTTGAAATGGTTTAGGAATATCCTTGAAATTTTAAGACAAATGCCCTCTCCCAGGTAGGGGACTTGGCTTCCCCAGGGGTACCTTGTATGCTTGTGTCATCCAAGGGATTACCCAATATGGGTTTAAACTTGGAGGTCCTAAACTGAGTATCCTCCTTGGTCACCTTGTACAAAAGCATACTGTTATATCCACAGTCCAAGAACATCATTGTTAAATGTTTGATCTCATGGAAAAAGAGTTTGTCATCTGAGATCTATTCTAGTTAGCTTTCCACCTGCAAAGTACCTACATGAGTACTACAGTGGATTATGTTGAGCAAAAAGGCTTTTCCTTATCTTTTTACAGTATTACATATGCACACTTCCATTATGCTATAGATTTCTGCACTGCAGCCCATGAAACAGCATGCAGCCAATGCTATGCCAGATGATCAGATGATCTCCCATTGTCACATTACTTGATCAGTTGTTTTATGCAGTGTCATAACTGTCACTGCCAGTCACAAGTACCACCCGACCAACACCATCAGTAATCAATGGCACTGTTGAGATTAAACACTGCTCTGGTGTTCAGTGGTTCATTGCACTCTATTTTTAGGTAGAGAAATATAACCATTAATTATAATGCCATATTCCTACAGCGTTGATATATATCATGAAATAAATCCGTGTTTGAGGTATGGTAGTTACCCATTCAAAATTGCTAATCTCAGTATCACAGGGTTATTTCTGGTAAAATCCTGACTGTAACATCTTCTGCCTGGATATACCACACTATCCTGTTTTTACTATAATGATCAGTAGCAAAGGTCCTTATAGAGCAAGCATCACAAGCCTGTTTGGAACACTGTATATACAGATAGCCTGTGCTTGTTCTACATGTTATACATGCATTCTTTCATCAGGAGAAGGGAATTAAAAAGATGTATCACATTAGGGACAAAAATGAATCATTCTACTAATGGTCTGAGCTAGGATAAGTGGCACTACCTTTAAGAGTGCAATTAATCTGTGAGATAGGGTCTGGTTACCGGGGTATGATTTTCAGTGAATGCAGCTGATAATTTGATAATTAACAAATCAATCTATCTTACCAAGGATCAGAAGATGTAAGACTACAGAGCTCCAAAAGGAGTTAATTCAATTGAGCATACAAGAAGAATGAGAAAGAAAGCATGGTATCCCAAGAAATGTATTGGGAGTATAAAGGTGGGGGGGGGGCAGAAGACTGCCATGCCAAATGACAGCATGAAGTGAAGCAAGCAGCAAAGCTCTTGCAAGAACTAGTATCCCAGCTGGTTGCTGCATTTGCTGAAATAATTGTGTGTGTGTGTGTGTGTGTGTGTGTGCGTGTGTGTGTGTGTGTGTGTGTGTGTGTGTGTGTGTGTGTGTGTGTGTGTGTGTGTGTGTGTGTGTGTGCATATGTGTGTGTGTGTGTGTGTGTGTGTGCATATGTGTGTGTGTGTGTGTGTGTGTGTGTGCATATGTGTGTGTGTGTGTGTGTGTGTGTGTGTGTGTGTGTGTGTGTGTGTGTGTGTGTGTGTGTGTGTGTGTGTTTTTCTCAGAGTAAATGGGATTATTTTACAACACTAATGAATACACATTTCAGTCTTTTACTTCTGAAACTGATTCTTGATACAGCTGATTTTGCACAACCACAAACCATGGTTATAAACATGGAGAAAATAGTTGATTTGCCAGCTATCAGCTAATTGAAGAATTCTTCCCAGCTTACTTGTATTTAGTGCTCAATTCTACATTGTAGCACCCTGCCATCTTAACTTTTAATCAGCAGCATTCATGTTTTTTTTTTCTAGTTACTGCTTCATTTGTTGATTTGGGGGATAGTGACAGCAGTAGCAAATGGAAGAGAAGATCTGTGTATTACTGGCAAACTATGAAAGGATAATATGATTTGTTAGTAACTGTAAAATAAATGCCTGTTTTCAGATAAGATCACAAATATGCATGCAGGATGGCTTATAGGTTCATAAGTTCATAGGTAGGTACTATGCTATCGGCCCAAGGGCCTAAGTAAGCCTAGCCAACAAGGTTCCTTGGCTTACGCCACCCAGGAAAGTTATTTTCCTGTGTCCATGTCAAGTAGAGAAACAGAAGTGATCCCCGAGGTGTATTTCCTATTTCCCATCCACTCATCGAGATTTTTCTTGAAGAGTGCTAATGAGGAACTTTGCTTGACATAAATGGGTAGCGTGTTCCAGAGTATAGGAAGTCTCTGGGACAGGAATCTATCCCTCCAGCATGTCCTGTTCATTGTGGTGACAAGGTTTAGGTCCCTAGAGTTGCAGGGACTGGTTCAATTTATAGAGAATGACAAACCAGATAACAAGCCATTTGTTTCCTTCTCTCCTTTCATTAGTGAGTGTAAAATGTTGCTGTTTTCAGACCTGTTGAGGTGAATCCTTAATCTGTTCTTTTCTATAACCTTGATCGTGCAGATTAATAATGTAAGTCTCTCTTACCTACTTTTATACAGAATCTTATATATGTTTTTGTACATTTTAGTACGGATCTCTGCCAACATATATCTTTTCTCCCTTTCCTTTTTGTTCTACTCCTGTTTCAGCTATTCACAAACTGCCTTACTCTAACTGTTTCCTCCACTGCGCTCCTCATGTTTTACTTTTCCTTCTTTGGCAGCTGTTACTCATTAAATTCACCTAGATACCTCGTCTATGTTAAATTTGTAATCACTATATTTCAAATATTGTTTGAACTTGCAAATGGTCTGTTATGATCTCTTTTTTATTTTTATCTCACCGACAATTTTTTTGGAGCTTTCCTCTGAGATTTCCACTGAAAATGGGTCTTGCATGAACCAGATGAGTCTTCACAGTAATCAAATGTAAACAAATAAATATTTTAGACACTAATTCTTATTTTTTTTTTCCTTTCAACTAAGTTGTTACAACTTGCATTTAGAACTGTATCTGTGACAAAGACTGATGCTAGGAACTTTTCCAAGCATTGACCTTTTAGCAGGAGCACCATTTTGGTGACCTTCATCACATAAAATGAATTGCTATAACCTCTGGAAATAGCATCACACTACAGTGAACATGAAAGTCCAGTTCTGTAATAATAAGGCCTTGTCTTATGCTGTAAGATGAATTCATTATTATGATAAATGACTCTCTATCTGCAGTCCATTAAAACAGAAGAAAAAAAACAGCGTTAGAAGGAAATAATATATAAGCTAAATGATACCTGCGATAAAATGGTGTTATCCAGGTATTTCTTCCACAGATGTGAAGTTATACCAACAGGCTAGTTTAACTGAACAAGTTGTAAAGTATGCTAAAACAAATATAAGTGGTAACTGGTGATAAAAAAAGATACATATTAGAAAATGGAACAATTTGATTTTTACCACTAATTGAAAGACTGCCTTTCTAGTGAACTGCTTTGTATAAACACAAAGATTGAAAATAAATTGATTCAAGTACTGGAAGACAGAAGAGTCAGACAAACTCTTCACTTAAGTATTTTGCTATATTAATTAATTCAGCAAATGTTCTTGATTAATTAAGAATTCAAAGTACTTTGCAGAAATCTGTATGTTTGACTATTAGCTTGACAATCATCTTTACAGAATGCATGACTGCAAACCACTTTTTATCGAAAGAGAAAAAAGGTCAGAGTCGAGGGTGATAAATTGGGGGTAAAAAGACTCAGGAGTAAAAGGATGGCCTAATAATATACAGAGAAAAACAGCCAAAAGAGTAAACTGCAATGGAATTTGTTGTTGTGAGCCATGTAATAATGCTGTCTTTCATGCTACATTACTTACAGAAATCCAAACAATAAAATAATTTTGTGTGGGATAGGTTGAACATCTATTTTTTGGACAATTATCATTGATTGCAAAATGGTTTCCTAATATCCTTAGTAACTTAATTATATGACAGTTTCCTGTCTGACATCATGCACATCTGTTCCACATTTGTATGCCATGGCCTAGTGTTCTGAGGCTTTAATAGTTCACTGCTAGTCTTCCAAGAAGTGTTAGAACCAACACTCAGTGTACCAACAATGGCCTTACATTTTATGCCAAAAAATAAAAATAGATTAGCTGCCTTTGACACCCTCCTTAAGAATCAGTCAGTCATTAGAGATCTAAGCACCTTCATTGACAATGAACTATGCTTCAAACATTGCATATCATTTATAGTTAGGAAATGTCTCAACCTTACTCAGTAAATTACCATAGATATATCATTCATGTCCAAGGATGTCAGAACACACTATATCATTTTATCAGGCAAATTATAGAATATGATGCACTATTTGGAATATATCTCTCAAAGCACATTGCTCAGCTAACTGAAAAAGAAATTCAAAAGACTAAGTTCCACAGCCACACAGAAATACTAAAAACCCTTTCTCCATTTTCTGTGTCTTACACCACCTCATTTGAGGTTATCACCTTCTGGGCTTTAAAAGATCATGTCCTGCTAGATCTTTTCTACCACACAAATGCTAGTAATATTAAAAATGCTTCCTTTAAAGACCCCAACCTTTACTGCAACATAAACATGGCCTGTTCGAGAGTGAAGTTCCTCTCCCAAAAAACACCCTAACTATAGAACAAGCTCCCCTTGCATATCAAGCCTTAACAATTGAATGGGTATACACATATATATTACTTGGTATGTTTGCCCCTTGTTAAGTGGAGTGGCAAATTCATTCACTAAACTCTCTGTGTTGCATGGTAAAGTTCCATATGGCTGTCTAGATCATCAGCCTACTTATAAGAAACAGAACTGAGAAATTTCTGTCAGACATTGTCATTTAGTTACCATCCATTTCTTAATGTTTGTGGGTCTGTTCAAACTGAATAATGAAACTGGGGTTGTAGGGTAGCTTTCTTTCTTTATTATTTTTTTCTTAAGAAAACCTGCTTTTCATTAAACAGCATGTTCTTAGCAAGCTAGTAACTTTGTTATTTT
The DNA here is from genome assembly GCF_019279795.1 of Protopterus annectens. Lineage (NCBI taxonomy): Eukaryota > Metazoa > Chordata > Ceratodontiformes > Protopteridae > Protopterus > Protopterus annectens. Next base: position 1,133,249,912 of record NC_056725.1, on the reverse strand, counting down.
TATCATATTGAAATACTGTACTAAATATGCATAAGGTGCAGATATTTAACCTACTGATCTTTCACCTTCGGCATAGGTTAATTCTAGGCTACTGAAGTACTAATCCAGAGGGGCATTTGTAGCCTAGGCAAAAACATTAAAGATCTCTTCCAACATCCAAGAATCAAAAACAGGCCAACTGCTTAGAAGGCAGTTATGATCACCACTGTACAAGCAAAGCTACAACTACTTTTTGACATATGTTGTTACAGTAATTATTGATAACTGTAGATCACACAGACACCTTTTTCCTTCTTTTTGAGCTTTTTGTCCTGGCTTCCACTGAAAATGACCTGTGTCCATCTGATCACTTAGGACAACAACACTGTTGCAATTTAATTAGAAATATTGCACAGTTTAAATGATTCAAAAACTTTAATAAGCAATCTACAAGTCTTGCAAGACAACAGAAGTAAATTAATACTGAGCTGGATGATAATTGCATCTACTTCACAGTTGTGTACAGCAGGTACCATCAATGCATACGTACTTTAAAGACACAAGAAACTGCAAAATACAAGAGCACACGAAAAACCATGTATACACATCTCCTTCCACAAACGCACTTGGGTGCGCACACACACACACACACACACACACACACACACACACACACACACACAGACATGGCAACCAAAAAAGCACACATAAAGAGCTCACTTACTTAAAGTACCTCTTTACCATTCAGCACAGGAGGCATTCTTTTCCAGGAAATGAAACCTTAAATGGCCACCAGTAAATTGTTCCAAGCTAACATTCTGTCCCATGTGTGGGAAATTAGCACATCCCCTTATGATCAATCTGGACAAAACTGCAATCCATATTGTAGCTTGCTACAGATCTCCCACCATGCCCTAGGATTCCCACTTCTCTTTTCTTGATATACTGGAAAATATTAGGGTTCAAGCAAACACCCTAATATTGGGTGATTTTAACTACCCCACCATTAACTGGGAAAACTACTCATGTACCAACTTTTTCACTCAGCGCTTTCTAGAATTCATAAATTCCAATGCCCTGGATCAACTTATCCACACCCTCACCAGGGGCAACAATATCCTAGACCTAGTTATTACCAACATGAGTGACCGGTGTTCAACTCCTCGTTGGTCAGATCCGACCATAAGCTAATCACCCTAGATATCCACATCCCACCCCCCATTAAGGGAACTACAGTAAAAAAATTCTCCAAAGCCAACTTCATGCTTCTTAAGACAGAAGTGGTGAACTTCATGACACCTATGCAGATGGACAATACAGTTACAACTGCTGAATCCTACACAAATGCACTCTATAAGTACTTACATGAGTGCATGGATCGTGCTATCCCAAACAGAACCAAGATGCTATCCTCCAAAAAAAGGAAGCAAATCGGTATAAACAACGCTACAACAGAAGGAAGAAATTGTTGCAAAAGAGAGAAAAATCCCATGAGTGGAGGAGCTCCCTGGTCAGCCTCAGCAAGAAGCTGAGATCCCTTATAAGATCCTCCAAAGCTAGCTATGAAAACAAGATTGCCACTGATTCTAAGGACAACCACAAAGCATTCTATAGCTATGGCAAGAATCTCAATGGATCACCCAGATCTGCTCTGAGTTACAGGACAATGGCACAAAAATTACAGAACCAACTGATATTGCCAACATCCTGGCAGATAGGTTCAGTGCTAACTTTACCCCCCACTCACCCCCTAAAGGACCCATATCTATACAGGAAGAAGGCAAAGTCTAAGTAATCACAACTTCACAGGTAAAAGCATCACTATCTAAAGCCAAAAACACAGCATCCATGGAACCGGACAACATCCCAGGCTGCGTTTTACACAAACTTCAGAACAAACTGGCTCCCCACCTAAGCACCATGTTCAATCACAGCCTCATGTCAGGCTTTGTGCCCACTGGATGATGCAACAGTTATCCCACTCCACAAAGGGGGAGCCACCACTGATCCTGGGAACTATCGCCCTATTAGCCTGACGAGCCTCGTCTGCAAGGCCATGGAACGTATCATCATGGAATTCATAAATAAAGACATTGGTAACCTCCAAACTCTGGACCCCACCCAGTTTGGTTTTGTGAAAGGCAGATCTTGCCTTCTGAACCTGGTCGACTTCTTTGAGGCAGTCACCAAAGCCATAGACGAGGGTAAGGTGGTTCACACACCCTATCTTGACCTCTCCAAGGCTTTTGACACCATCCCCCATTCTGGAATTATAGCTAAACTCACTAAACTAGGTATAAATCCCTATGTCACAAGATGGGTTGCTAAATGGCTCACTGACAAAACCCACACTGTAAAAGTTGCAGACTCCAAATCTGACTTCAAACCAGTGACAAGTGGAGTACCACAGGGTTCAGTCCTGAGGCCTCTCCTGTTTGCTATCTAATTTTCTGAAGTACAGGCTAACATAAAATGCCTCTGGCTAATGAAGATCGCAGATGACTGCAAACTAGGAGCTATAGTCAAGTCCCCAAATGATGTGGACATCCTACAGAAGGGCCTCACTGAGACAGATGCCTGGTGTCAGAGCTATGGCCTCAAGCTCAATGCCAAAAAGTGCATTGTTATCCCCCTTGGTAAAAACTCTGTACTCATGAACTACCACATAGACGGCAGTCTTCTTAACACCGAATGTGTGATAAGAGACCTTCGGACCCAGGTGGACAGTAGTCTCTCCTTTGATGATCACATTGCCACAGTAGTCAGAAATCCTTCTACATAGCAAACCTCATCACAAAAGGGTTCTCATCCAGAAAAAAAGAGGTCATTGTTCCCATCTACTCGACACTCATTAGACCCATTATAGAGTGCAATGACCCTTTTGGAATGTACCTCACAAGACATCTGCAGCAGCTGGAAAAGCTACAGAAGTACCTCACAAAGAGAATTACTGGCCTCAAACAGATGCCCTACACTGATTGTCTCAGAAAACTTCAGCTTTACTCTGTAGCATATTGCCTACTCCGAGGTGATCTCTGCCTAACATATAAAGCTATGTCAAACCCAGAGCTGTTGGACATGCTACACCTAAAGAAATCCCAATTCCTCTGAGCTACACACTCTAGGGACCTAAACATTGTCACTACCATAAACAGGACTTGCTGGAGGGATAGATTCCTGTCCCAGAGACTTCCCATACTCTGGAACAAGCTACCCATCTATGTCAATCAAAGTTCCTCATTAACACTCTTCAAGAAAAATCTTGATGAGTGGCTGGGAAACAGGTAATACACCCCGGGGATCACTTCTCTGGCTCTGCTCAACAGGGGCACAGGATATTAATTTTCTTGGTTGGCGTAAGCCAGGGAACTTTGTTGGCTAGGCTTACATAGGCCCTTGGGCAGATAGTCTGGTACCTACCTATGAATCTATGAACTTATGTGGATAATCTGTAAATTATAGACAGGTTGATCAAGCTCTGTAGTTCACCAGTTTTTATTTAATTTTGAGGAGAAAGGGACATGAAATAAAAAATATATTTAACCATTTCCTGAATCTAATGTTGACCCCCTTGAAATGGTGCTAAGATAGTTTGACTAGTAGACATTCCACCTTCCCTCTTAGAAAACAGAGTAGACTAATATCTGCTTTTAATCATCCCCATGACCAGTCATATAACTACTCCATTGTTGATTCAGGGATGCCAGTGAAATAACTGCCTCTGACTACAGTCTGTGCTGGAAAGCACTGAGTTGCTCTTGGGTATACAAGTCTTTATCAGCAGTTTCAGAAGTTTGGCTTATTGCATAAGTACAATTATGCAATGATTTCTCATTAGTATTAAAAAAATGTGCACACTGATTGGTCAGCCCAGCCAGTGTTAGAGTTGTAAATCAGACATATACCAATAGAAAAAAGGCCAACCTCTGAAATACCATTGAGTGGCTGGACTTTTCTATTGGTATATTCTACAATGGCAGACGAAATACAAGAAGAATCAGGTACGTTCTGCAAAACTAAAGAAACAGAAATGTACCTGATTTTCCTTGTATTTCTGTACACTCTCAACAGACTTCCATACCTATGAACTGTCCAGAAAAAAAAGCAATGAAGATTCTTTTTTCTCCATTGCATCTGTTGAACAGCACCGGTGTACTGTACAAGTGTGGGAACATAAGTCCCATATGTACGTGCAGTACATCAGAAAATGTGGAAGAATGCAAAAACAGTGCAGAGGAATATTAAAGTGCCATTATACAAAGACATTATTTAAGAAAGGTAAGTAATTCTTTCTTAAATAATGTTATTGTATAATGGCAATAACCCACTCCTAGGTGTGGATAATGCTGGATTTACCCATGGTTGTCTTTGTTTAGCAAAAAGGTATTGAGCAAGTAAACAACATGCACATATGTATCAAAGCAGTCTTACAAAACAAACTCTTGACCAGTGTTTAGGTGTCTATGGAATATGCAAAATATTTCTCAAAGCAAAAGGAAACCTTTGACTTCTGAATGTTGAGAACAGTATTTGCATGTGGCACCTAAATGAGTCACAAATTAGCAGATTATGTTGGCTGTGTGGGCACTTCTAGTGCTAGTTTGTAAAATGTGTTCCTATTTATAGGAAAATTAGAGTTGCACTTGATTGCAACAATGCTAATGGTACAAAGAAGGCTGGAGTGGCCTTAGGTCAACTGGTGCTCTAGGCAACAGGGCCCCACAGCACCCCCACCACACCACCTGGTGTCCCCATCCTGGTCTACCTACACCAAATAAGTACTGGAAAAGTGTCCCTACTAGAGTGGCACCCTAGGCGGCTGCCTAGTTGGCCTATGTCTAAAGCCGTCTTTGAAAGAAGGCCACAAGCTTACTTAAATCTGTTTACTTAAGACATATAGCAAGAAAAGAGAAAGTAGACCACTCAGTTAAGGTTGGAGTAAACACAGCAGTCAAATCCAAAACAGTAACAAAAACTCCTCCCAAACACGGCTTTAAATCACTGTATATAGAAGTAGCTTTATTAAAACAGAAGGTAAGCACTTTCACAAGTAACCTCTGCTTCATCAGATCATTACAGAACACAAATTCTAAATACTATTTAAAATAAACACTCAACCAATCACAGAAAGTTTAGCAATCATGTGATAACATTAATAAAAAACATCTCAAACAATAAAAGCAGCCTACCATTTGTTAAAGACATGGAAATAAAACAATACTCACATAATCAAATATAAAGATTTGTTTAAGCTTAATCCAAATACAGTAATAAATCATAAAAGACATTGAGTAGTCTCAATATGTTGCTTCAAACCTGACCATAAACATAGATAAATGTATCAAATGTAGAAGCAGAAAGAGTATCAGGAACTTCCTTGAATGTACAGGTATAACAAAAATGAAAAACCTAATAAATGTCATGCATAAACTCTGCACACTCACTAATAGCAACATCACAAACATTTAGATCTATTAAAACTATATTTGTGTGCTGTAAAGAGCAGCACAAGCACAGAAAGAAGATGCTTTCAAGTTTACCTATGAGCAAACCTGCTCTGTGAGATCATGCTTGTAGAATAGTGTGTGTGTGTGTGTGTGTGTGTGTGTGTGTGTGTGTGTGTGTGTGTGTGTGTGTGTGTGTGTGTGTGTGTTGTATCTTTAAGAAGTGGTTCAAGGTCGGCACATGCACATAGGGTTGCCACCTTTTCAAATGGCCAAAGTGGGACATTTTCGGGACACACATCAGATTTTACAGGCCGACAAATACCCACGGTCAGTACAAAGGATAGAACTTTACTTTTTTGCCTAAATAAAAGCTTATTCTTGTAGCAGTTTAGTTGCTTATTCTGTTTTTGTAACATTTAGGTATTTTAGATACAGAAATAACTATTTTATGCAACTGTTACATGAAATATGGGACATAAGTATGTCCTACAATTGCAGGACATTTGCCATTTTTAATATTTCTGGTCAGGACACAACTGCCCAAAGAGGGCCTGTCCCTCACAAAGTGGGACAGATAGAAACCCTACATGCACATAAATAGCAAGCACATGCTAGCTTCAGTGCCATTTTGAGAGTGCAGCCAGAGAGTGAGCATGTATCAGTGTAATAGTGAGTTTGTTTATAAATTTATCTAAGTTAAGGTTATTTAGCTTCAGTCCTGATGTGTCTGTACATGATAAAGCTGCTTGAACAGAACCCACAAAGACTTGTCTATTTTATCCTGACTGGACAAGTGACATGGTGTCAGAACTGGGATTCCAGTACTGCTTTTTAGAGCTACGAGATGCAGAGATAACAGTGAAGGTAAACTAAGAGGAACAAGCATGAAAAAGGGCCAGAAACGAACCAAACATAATGAAAACTTGCATGAACAATTTGTTTTTAAAAAAGAAAACATGGAGCATTACAAGGCCACAGACTGCATTATTAAACAAACAAAATGTTTAAAATTAAGATATTTGATAAAACAATTATCAGAAAAGCACATAAGGGGTTCAGAATTACCTTGGAATTGCAAAATGAGCATGTCTAAAGCAAAATGGGCATGTTTAGAGTAAAATGAGCAGAAGAAAAATCTAATGGACATGGAAAAAGATTAAACAAGCAAGACAAATATAATAAGGAAAATGGGCACATTAAGCAAAAATGAAGCAAGGCAGCTGCATGTTTTTTGGCAAAGTACTTTGTTTTGGCATAACTACTATTTCACATTGTATTCAGGGCATAACTAGAGTTATTTAAAGAATATCAAAGTGTGGAAAACTGCTTACAGTATGTGTTTATTACTGTGCATATATTCCGAAGAGTTTGTGTGCAAAGTGCAACTATTTTGTAAAGTACAGTCAAAATATAGCCATTTTGAAAAGTTTCTTGTGCTGGGTGTGTCTATTCATAAAGTGCCACTATTACAGAGTGTTTCTTGCACTGTAAAGAGTCATTTAGCAAAGTGCAGCCATTTTGGGAAAGTTTCAGTGTACTGTGTAATGTTTATTCGCAAAGTGCAGTTACTTTGAAATGTTTTTAACTCTGAGCTTCTTCTGCCCAGTTCATTCACACAGTGCAGTTATTTTCAAATGTTTCTTATGCTTATAAGAGGTGATTTTTTACAGTACAGTGATTTCAAGAGTATTACAGTGCCCAAGAGACCTATTTCATAAAGTCCAGTTATTCAGAGGCTTGTTGTGCTTTTGGGCATACTTACAAATGCTAGCATAAATTTCTGGCATATGTATATGCATGTGTGTTCATGCATACTTACAAAGACCTTCGCTGGTATGCATTAATATGGCAGACGGATTTCAAAAATCGTCACCATTGGTGTTTGATCAGGATATTGCTGAGAACTGGATTGAGAAAGAGACGGAGATTTTTTATGATATTTTTATACAAGCACAAGATTCATGCATGCATGCACCAGGGCAATCATTTTGCTAAGCCAAGCTGGGTCGAGGGAGACTGCCGCTTCATTTGCATATGCCATGCCAGCATATGGTGGGAGAAGAAGAAACCATCATATTGTTGTACAGGGTACAGGCTGGCAAGACTCAAGACTGCACACAAGTTCAGAGAGAGAGATGTGTACCCCAGAGACAAATATTATATTAGAGGCATTTGTGTTACAAAAAGGCTCAGAAAAAATCAGCACAATGGTTGCAGTGAGAGAGATTTGCTGAGAGATTATGCCCACAAAAGGCATCAGAGCAAAAAATAATGATGTATTGCAGTGCTAGAACCATTACAAAAAGTTAAAAAGAACCAAATGCTCCCAATGTACCATGCAAAAGTCCATTTTGGCTTTGATGCAAATTACGCAAATGTCTACCCCATTACGCAATTTTATAGCATGCAGGACTGCATTATCAATCCATTGAGCATGAAAGTTTTTCTATTAATACCAAAGTTAAGTTTTTCAGGTTGTCTGGAATTTTCAGGTTATCCTTTATCTTTTGTAGTAATGGTGTTGCATTTATTCAATGATTCCTTATTGAAGTGAAGCAGGATTGAACAGGGAAATTTTAGGAAAGCATTGTAGAAGAAGACTTGAAAATTCTCACTACCAAGAAATGTGAAGTGGTCATAAGTGAAGTTAGCACTGAAGTTCAACCAGATACTACCAAGCAAGCAGCCATATGGAAGTTATGCAGCCCAGATGAGATGCCAGCACCCGCACATTCAGGCAAATGGTCATCTATTTAGGGGCAGGTCAACTATTTAGGTTAGTACATACCATTCACTCAGGAGAAGACAACTATTTGAGAGAGAATATGCCAGTGCTCAGTGATTTATAGAAGACTTTTGAAGGTTGCTTATAGAAATGAAGACCTTAAGTAAAAATTTCCACCCACCTATATTAAGATACTATGATGCCAATAAACCAGCAGCTCTTTCTGCGAATAAATGAAAAAGATTCTTCAATGAGTTTATCTTGATGTTTGCAAGATTCAGTTCTCATAACCACCCACCTATGCAATAAGCGATCTGAAATAAAAGAAAATGCAAAGAACTCTTATCGATTTGGCAATAAGGTTTTTGGAAATCGAATCTTCACTTTTTATTTGTACTAATTGTTGCATAAATTTCATAAACCAGTCTACAAATAAGCCTTTGCATCGAAAACTGGCATTTTAACAAAGCTTAATGCTCAAATTGCAAAAGTGCATTCAGCAATCAAAAGAGCTCAAAAGCAATAAAACCAAATTGCAAAAGTTTTTTTTCAATTTTTAAGAAATACAATGGATGAGCTTCACTGGCTGAATGACTTCTTTGAGAGATCAGGAAAAGTGTTGAAAATGTCACTTGTGTTTCTAAAATTTCTTGAGAGATGTCATGAACTGATTATACTTTCTGAAAGCTTGAAGCTTACATTATACAAACACTGTGGAGGAATCTTGAAGCAATGCAATACAACCTACCATTTCAAAGCAACAGAGAACTTAGAATGATGAGAGAAGGCAGATGGTGCTTTCTTGGGTTAAGGAAGAATTGTTGTTGTTCCTTCTACTGAATGAATATATCCAGTTTTTAACATTGTACCACACCAGGTTTACATGATTCTAGCTTACAGTGAAGGTCACCCAACTATGGATTCTAGCAAAAGAAAAAAAGAAATTACTAATTTAGTACTTTCTTCTCCAAAAGTTTTTTGTTAAAAACCCAAGTTTGCTGATTCTAACCAATCAAACTAACTCAAGTTCAAAGACTCCTTCCTCAACAGTAGCCACTGATAGTGAACAATGAGCCTTCAACAGACATGGTAGATTGGTATATTCACATCAAAAAAACTTGTTTAGTGATAAGTACCCTAACCTAATTAAGGTTTAAGTTATTACCAAATTTAAAACCTAATCTCAGTCCATGGTAGTCCACAGATTTCACTCAATTCTCAGTCCATGGTTAACAGTCAGTCAGTTCCAGACATCTGTTAACACAAATTTTAACAGTCAGTTGTTTCAGTAAATCAAACAAATGAATCTCTTGTACAATAAATACTAAGCAGTAATACCCGCAAAGAAATTTGCAGCACAGGAGTGCAAGGCATGATGTAAGCATGAAATTACTGATGTCTTTGATAATACAAATAATTGAATGACAAATATGGAAATATCTCATTAACACCAGAGACAAACCTAGACTCTAGGCAAACCAAAAAACAATTGCCTATTCAGTTTGTAGTTTGACCAAGCAAAATTGCTAACAACATTAGAATTAGAGCAGCCTACAAAAGTGTCTGTTGACAATTTCATCCCTATGATAATGTTCTTTATAGACTTCCAGCTCCATTGAATGAGGAAAGGAGTCTTTGATACGGCAAAAGGTTTCAAAAGTGAGTACAAGACAGGTATACAGGTATATGTCAAGAGCCGAGATCCTAGAATCTGAGAGTGTGGAGTGAGAAATACAGGAGAAATTGCAGACATCTTCTTCCTGTATTAGAATTCATTGTTTTCAACTATTACTGAGATACAGACTCTAGATTCATCCTGCAATCTTCCTGTTGTTGGACTTGTCTCCTTAACTTACTTCCATTCCTGAGATATTTCTGATATGTCCCTTCCTGAAACATTCAGCAGACAGTCCAGTTGCACAGACTGAATCTAATTTCTATGTCACATTTTTTGGCTTCATTTTCAGACCTCCTGGTGTATATTACAACACAACCTGGACATAATTTTTTGATATTTGTGTTTTGTTGTATGCATGACAAATAAATATTTGTATTAATTGCATGTGCAATTCAATTAGTGTTGCATGACTTTTATTTTATTTGAGGGAGGATGTACAAGTGATGTGTGTGTGTGTGTGTAGAAGAAGCATTTCAAGATCAAAGTGCATATAAATAAAAAGCGCTTTAGATGCATTAGCTTCATTTAAGAGTGCAGCCAGAGAGAGAGTGTATGAGTGTATGAGTGTAATAGCTAGTTTGTTTCTAAGTTTATCTAATAACAACAGCACACAACGATAGCACAATGTAAAAAGTAAAAGAACACCAACAGTCTGTAGAGCAATAACTCCGACACACACGACAATAACTGCTCAGCTCAAACAGGTTAAGTAAAGTGTTTCAACAAACAAAACAAATAAATAAATAAATAAAATAAACAAAAAATAAATAAAGAAAAAAACGTTTCAGTCCCAAGTTAAAGTTAAGCCTCATCTGATAAAAAGACTCTCAGACAGAACCTTGAGTAAATCAACTGAAGCACTGTCAGAACTAAAAAATTCTCACAGCATTGAAATTAGGCCCGCCGCTGACAGGGGGGTAGTAATGTAGTAATGGATAGGTTTTTATTAATGGAAAAGGTTGAAATTTTAAGAAAATGATGAACTTTTGAATGATAGAGACAATGAAAGTACATATAATTGACAGATATCTCTGTATATCTTTGACTTTTTTTATTTATATATTGTATATTAGGAATTATTGTTGTTGTACTTTCATAGAGATAGAACATCAATACCCATTATTTATGGTCTACCTAAAATTCACAAAGACATCACACAGCCCCCTATGAGACCTATCTATGATCCAGTAAAGGATGGGCCCACAGAGCCATCTCCAATTTATATTGAACAAAATTTACAAATAGTCCTAAAATCATGTGAGACTATACTAAGGGATACAAAGGCATTTCTGTGACTGTTATATAATAAGACCAGGAATATTAATAGAAATTATATGTTTGTGACAATGGATGTCACTTCACTGTTCACAGTGATACCGAATAAATGGGGTATTGAGAAAATACGTGATATTCTGACATTGAAACAAGTTTTTCAAAGCACTAAGATTAATTTGATATGTGAGTTGCTTGATATTGTCCTAGAAAATAATGTCTTTATATTCAATGACAAGTTTTATCTACAGAAAGTTGGTGTAGCAATGGGCATGGCTTGTGCTAACAGCTACGCCAACTTAGCATTGGCTGCATGGGAAAAAGATCATGTATTAAGTGCTAGCAATAAATATGCTGGCAAAATTGTATGGTATATACATTTTGTAGATGATGTCCTCCTGTTATGGGATGGTACTAGTGAAGTGTTGCAAGATATGGTAGAGTACTTACATAGCACCACTGAATTTTTAAGATTCACTAGTCAACATTCCAGGGACTCTATTGAGTTCCTAGATGTTTTGGTTAAGAAGACAGCATTAGATGAACTTACAACAGGGATGTATAGAAAATCTACATGGAGAAATAGTATCTTACGTAAGACTAGTATGCATCCAACATTTGTACACAAAAATGTAGTGAAAGGACAATATATGAGAATAAGCCGCTTACATAATACAGATGAAGGCTTTGTGAAGACAATGACTATATTAGAGAAAGACTTCTTAAACAGAGGTTATAGTAAGAACGACATAAATGAAAGCTCTAAATGTACCATTGAAAATAGGGATGGGAGATGTAAACCGCTCTTCTCAAATGCTATAGAAGATGTTAAAAGCAAGGAAGGTCATGATTTTAAAGTTAGATTCCCTATAACTTATTCAAATGACATCAGAAGGTTCTGTAATATTTTTGAGAAGAATTGGAATGTTTTATTGTCGGATCCTGACTAGAGAGAATTGTTAGAAGATAGACCCAGCTTTTCTTTTAGAAATAAGAGGTCCTTAAAAAGGCAACTCTGTTATAAATCCAGAAACAATGAAAGAATGATCCTATCTGATAGGCAGGGGACTTTTCCTTGCAAAAATTGTACAGCATGTGACTATTTATATAATAAATCTACATATAAACATCCTACACTAGGATTGATAATTGATATAGATTTTTATGCTGACTGCAGAACATAAAATTTGGTTTATTTCAGCTTCTGCACTGTTTGTCATGCCTTTTATATGGGCAAAACCAATAGGTGTCTAAAGGAACGTATCCTTGAACACCTTAGAGATATGAGAAATAAAAAAGACACAAGTGCTTTAGCAAAACATGTGGAAGAAGAAGATAGGAAACATATTTTTAATTTCATGGTTTTAGAAATAATAAATAAAAGTAAAAGGGGAGGTGATATAAGGAATAAGGTAGAGGAAGCAGAACAAAGATGGATTTTACTACTTCAGGCAGATAGGTCTCCTGGATTGAACAATGCTGTTTCCTTGAAACTTTTTTTTTAAAATCCAGACCACTAAAACATTAAGTAATATGAATTATTACATAAAATGTGTCTGTTATATGTATATTTTATTTCATCTTAAGCAGAATATAAGGCAAATTAATGTACTGATGTATGCAATTTTAATTAGTCTATGTCATAGTTCTATATGTGTTTTCATTGGTTGAACCATATTTTAAATACCAATGTTTTAACTGTTTTTATGAGTCTGAAGAAGCGATCAGCTGACTTAGATCGCAAAAGCGCTTACCCTTGTTTAATAAAGTGGTGTGAAACTGCAAGTGAACCGTTTCCTACCTTGACTACTACATCTCAGTTACAACTTTTGGTTTTATAAAAGGCACTACTGTGAAGCTGCAAGTGATTTATTTCCTGACGTGGATTATTCCATTTTTGTCTTCAGCTGTGGTCTAACCATCAGTCTTTTCAATAAATACTTTGTAACCTGTTCGAGCCGAGCAGTTATTGTGCGGAGTTATCGTTTACCACGTTTATCATTGGTGTTCTTGGACTTTATCTAAGTTAAAGTTATTGAGCCACAAGTCCTGATGTGTTTGTACATAATAAAGCTGCTTGAACAGAACCCACAAAAACTTGTTTTTTTTTATCCTGACTGGACGAGCGACAATGCTGGCAGCTACAATGACTGCAAGTGGTGAAAAAACTGCAATAACAGCAGTAATAAAACAGTAAAGAAAAACGTGCTGAGTGCAGTGTACAGAAAAACAATTATTTGTTTAATGAAATAATGAAAGGGAAGGGTAAACGGCAAGGGTGACTACTAGGAAAGGTACACTGGGCAGGGAAAGTGTGCTGATGAAAATGTGCACAGACATGAATGACAGTAATGAATAAAGAGGAAGAGGGCATGGTAAATATGTAAATATCTCCAGGACTGGATATGTCAACATATGTACACTTCCAAGACAAGTCAATAGCATAACATTGAACACATATATAGACAGCACAGTACGTACTGCTGTTTACAAGTGATTATAAGTGGTATAAACACACATGATAGTATATATGTGATGGTGAGACAAGGTTATATATCAGTGGAGGTGAATGTTTGTGATATAGGTATCACTGACATGCTCACTGGAGAGGACACTTAGCAAGGACATTATATACACTAGGGGGCATGTGCATACTCAGAAGATCTGCAAAATGGCTTGCTTGAATATGACTGACATGTCACCATAGCTCTCAACCAATCAGGGACACATAGCAAGAGGCACAGTAATGGACACTTTTAAAATATTACAACCATTAATCTGCAGCACAGACAGAATATGTGATTGTAATTGATTATACATGTTCTGCAGGAACAGACATGAGACATGTACAACTGTAATGAGTGTCAGTATTTTATAAGGACAATTCAACAACCCTTAACGTGACCACTTTTTGGAGGGGCTAAGAGAGACATTGTTAAACCTGAATTTGAAATTAGGGACAATCCTGGCCAATAGAGAGGTTTGCATGTGCATGGCACTTGAGCCACAATCCCCTCTACTGGAATCAACCACACACCATCAATGTTGTCACTGAACTGTGCATTTACTGGGTGCAGCACAGAAAGAAGTATCACGCAAGCATCTAGTAGAACACCCTGAAGGGAATTTTTCACTTTCAAATTCTAATGGGTATGAGTCACAGAGAATAGTTCTGTGTGGCCTACCAAATGTTTGAGAGCTCACTGTGCCAAATGCGATACACTTGACTAAAGCATGCTGACATAGGTATCTACCATATGGATAACAGCACATTGAAACAATACACTATTATGAGGGTACTCCGTACACACAGCTGGTTATTGTATGCATCTGCCACATGTAATAGCAATGGATATTATCTGAAGCATCTACAACTGATGTGTGAATTAAGACTCGATCAGTTATAATGAATAGTACAGCAGTATGTGAGACGGGTGGCAATGCATCAACTACACCAATGTGCACAGAAATTACAGCAGTGCAAAGTCAAGTGTCAATGATTGAGGAAGCTGTCACTATATTACTGTACATATACCAAACAATACATGGGGCACACGCTATAAGAACATGTCAAACTCTATAAGTACATGTCAAACCTCAACACATGTGCCACTGTCCCCCTGACATTGCCAGTGAAAATGTTATACTACCATGAAACTCTAACATACATCCATATGTGTTCATGAAAACTATCAAGTGGTAATAATGCTGTGATCTACAGGTACACCCACAATGCAGTACAGTCACACTATAGCTGTACCTTTGTTACAATTTGACTTAAAGCTGAACATCACCTCCAAGTAAAATCTCGGGTATGAATCACATGTGACACAGCGGAACTGTTAAAATAGTCATACAACTGTACCTATTTCATGTCATTACATCAGCTGTATATCATACACCTGTATGTTTATCAGTGCAAATGTGTGGGTGAGGGTCCTGACACCATATATGGACACATTACAAATGAGGTGGATGCAGTTCATGCAGAAGAGTTAATGACACAAATGCTGACAGTCACATGATGCTGATGGGAAACACCAGTGTAATCCTTGTGAATAGCAACACAATAATGCATACAATTAATTCTCCAAGGCTGCAAGTTAATCTGAAATGTCATATGTTTGTGTATATAACAGTATTAAGAAATGAACAACCACATGAATCTGTTTAGTTCTAACCTCACTAACATTAGTTTTGAGGAAAAAGTTAAAAAAACAGAAAAACTAGTAGTCTTAAAACTTCGTTGATGAGCTCAGTCACAATAATTTCCAAAAATCATGAAACCCAGGTAGTGTTCCAAAGCAACAAGCCTTTATTCATCATAGACAAGCGATCTGTAATCCTTAACTAAACAGATTCATGTGGTTGTTCATTTTTTAATACTGTTATATACACAAACATATGACGTTTCAGATTAACTTGCAGCCTTGAAGAATTAATTATATGCATTATTGTGTTGCTATTCACAAGGATTAAACGCCAAAAAATGTATAGTCATACCCTTCGGGAAAAACAAGGTAACCCCAAGCTACCATATAGGTGGCAATCCACTAAGCACAGAAGAGGTTATCAGGGACCTGGGGACCCAGGTTGACAGTGGCCTTTCTTTTGACACTCACATTGCTAAAGTGGTTAGAAAGACCTTCTACATTGCCCACCTGATCATGAAGGGATTCACATCCAGATCTAGTGAGGTCATTGTTCCCCTGTACTCTTCACTTATCAGACCAATGATCGAGTACAATGCCCCATTCGGGATGTATCTCACCCGACATCTGCAGCAATTGGAGAGACCCCAAAAGTTCCTCACCAAAAGGATAAAGGGACTCCAAAATCTGTCATATGCTGCCAGATTGAAGAAACTCCAGCTCTATTCAGTCGCATACCGTCTGCTCAGAGGTGACATGTGCCTGACATACAAGGCCATGTCCAACCCGAATTAATGGACATGCTCCACCTCAAAAATCCAAATCCACCAAAACCACTAGAGCAAGCGACTTAAACCTTAGCACGGATATAAATAGGACGTGCTGGAGGGATAGATTTATCACTCAGAGACTCCCTATGCTGTGGAATAAAATCCCGGTCCATGTGAGGCAGAGCACCTCGCTGACTCTGTTCAAGAGAAATCTAGACCTGTGGATGGGAGATCGTAGGTTTACCCCGGGAATCATCTCTGGGTCACTGCTGGACAGAGGCACAACAAACTAATGGGCACAGTATTTTTTCATATAAGGGGTGGCGTAAGCCACAATAATTTGGGCTAGGCTTATAAATGCCTTAGGGCAGATAGCCTAGTATAAACCTATGAACCTATGAACCTATGATCCTCTGTAAACAAAAAATATATCAGAAACAATGTTAAACATATCAGCTTTTATACACTTAGAAGTATGTGTGGAAAATGTATGTATTGTTTAATTTTAAACCAGCCTATTCCAGCAAACAATGTAAAAGGATCATAAAAGTACATATAAGAACAGCAAGTGTCCACCCTCACAAACTATTACTGATTCGATTAAACTAAATCCTAGTTAAGGTAAACACTAAATATCTATTTGCAAGCCACATTCCAAAATCAGGTATGAAGAAAAGTATAACATGCATATAAAAAGACTGACTTGTAACTAAAATCGCTTTTGGCAAACTAATGTAATAAAGCCTTCATCAGGTCTGTGACAAGAACTTAATTCATGTACATAGGTAGATTCGTAAAAAGATATAAGCAGATAGATACAAGAAAAAAACACACAAAACTATCTAACCATAAACATTATCAAATTATAACACTATAGATCTAAATATCTATCTGTCTAATAATATCTAATAAACATCTGTCCATATGTATTAGTGTACATAAAAACTAAGTTATTTACAGCTCAGAAAAAAATGCCAGTGCTTTGCAGCTGAGAGAAAAAAGAAACACCTGTGATGACAGTTTTCATGTTTACATCCCCCCAAAATAAATAAATAAATAATTAGAGACACACTAAATAAATACACACAGCATCATCCTATGTCCCCATTCCTCATGAGGCATATTACTACTGATTTTATGGAAGAAATATGTAATCAAAAGGCAGCAGCTGACATCAATACAGTAGCTCAAATCCCAGAATGGAATACAGTGTTGTAGGACTGCAGTACATCCACAACTCAACATAGCACATGTGAATGGCAACAACATCTACATGTGCAGTGTTCATAGGGTCATATGACATTACTAGGCTAATGGACAAAAGCCCATACAACTCTAGCCATTATTATCCAATTTAAATCCAATTCACTATCTGTAGGTGAGGGAAGAGAGTAGGGTTATGTGCGTATGTGTTTGATTTTATTACAGACTGCCTCTGCCCATATGAGACATGGGCACCACCCCATGAATGAATTAGCAATCACATATCCAATGATCTGGAGATGGCTTGTACAAGGTCATGGAGGGGCTCTGCTTCATGAGTGTGCATGCATCTTTGAGAAGATAACATTGTTAGTATTCCTCAGAAAGGATGTTATATGGACAAAGGAAAAAGGGGATGTTGGATTCAGGGGTTATGTAAACAGTTGTCCTGGGTGGAAGTCAAATAAGAACAGATTATTCAAAGCATCATACAATGACAATAATATCTCACCAACCCACATGCACACCAGTTGAATGATGCCAGATTCAAACACCATACCTGTCTAGGTATGCAAGCTGGATTCCATACATTGTAAGACTAGTACCGACACAGATGTATGACCTTAACAGTTTCAGAGTGCACTTTATAGAGGATGAAATCATCAGTGTATGCTAAGAAGATGTTGGGAGGAGTATCTGACAGAGCTGTGGACTCACATCTTGGTATAACATTGACTCCAGACTGATAGTTGAGGGAAGAGACACACACAAGTTGACTTCTGTGAGATTAAAAACCCTACCTATCTAGTTACGCAAGCTAGAGAACTGGGTACTTAACACTAGTGACATTGCAAAAGTATACATGTAACAGTGTCAGAGTGCACTTAATACAGGACATTATCCGTGTATGCTGGGAAGAAGATGTTGACAGGGGGGTCTGACAGAGCTGTGGACTTACATTCCAGTGTAAAATTGATTCTACACTTATAGTTGAGGGAAGACACACACACACACACACACACACACACACACACACACACACACACACACACACACACAAACACGTAAGTTGACTGCTGTGAGATTAGAACCCCTACCTATCTAGTTACACAAGCTAGAGAACAAAATTTGTAATGCTAGCACCACTGCAGAAGTCTGACTTGAGCACTGTCAGAGTGCACTTTATACAGGATGACATCATGTATGCTGAAAGAGGATGTTGAAGGGCTGTATGAAATTGCTGTGGAGTCATGCAGCAGTACCTGTACTCAGGCTTTTCTGAATGCACACAAACCCACTCAGATCTAAACACAACATATGCACAAGTTGACTGTTGAAAGATTAGATCCCCTAACTCAGATATAAACACAACACACGCACAAGTTGACTGTTGCAAGATTAGATCCCCTACCTATCTATTTAGAGAACACATTACTTGCACCAAAGCAGAAGTTTAATTTTAACAATGTCAGCATGCACTTTATAGAGGATAATATCATCATGATGTTGCAGGTAACATATACTGTTATGAGATTTTGCAAAGCCAGGATTTGTGATATGATTATGTGAGTACAATTTGCAAAAGTACTTATAAATATATCCTGTCAAACTAGGTGAAATAAGCTGCCAAGAATGCATATTGCAGAAGTGAGACAGACATGCACCTCCTTTTCAAGATGTCTTGTAAATAAGATGTATATATATATATATATATATATATATATATATATATATATATATATATATATATATATATATATACATACACACACACACACACACACACACACACACACACACACACACACACACACACACACACACACACACACACCAGTAGTGCAATGAAGGAATTATGTTTTTCATATTTGGATGAAGGAATGCCAAATGCAGTAAATAAAAAGCACAGTATGACCATCCACGTATAAACAGGTTTATTGAATCAATAAACCTGTTTATACATGGATGGTCATACTGTGCCTTTTTGTTACTGCATTTGGATTTCTGTTTTGGCTTATCAGTATGTTTGGCTACCTACACCACCTTTGGACTACATGAAAGTATGCCCACATTAATGCAAGTTACTGACAATATCAATAGGATATGATCATGCATAAGCAATGTCCACCATCAATATAAATCTATATGAAATGTGACAATGCAATTAGGCTATGTAATTCAAGAGTTTTGTTTGACAATAGCCCAAGTATTGATATATCATTTGCAAGTGCATTGCTGCAGGGCACACATAAATATCAGAAAGTATGTGTTCAGCGTTCAGTCAAGCACATATGTCACTGCCCTTCTCTTATGTATATGGATACACTTCCATGTATTGGAGGATTACAAATCAGTAACCAGAGTTCCACATGCCAAACAACTATTCACAAAGAACGTCACCAAGAGGCTGATCTGTGCAGCTGATGGCAAAACATTAGCGCATGCGTAATTCAAATTTCAGGACTTCAACTTGGATTTGTGAAGTAGCAGTGTCCACTAGAGCTCATTGTCAAACTGTGCGCAATTAGGGGCACAAAGTAACTGACCTGATTAGGTTTAACTGCAAAATGCTTGTTGTTAATGTTTCATGCGTCAGGCTTGCAAGTTATGTTATGGGAGAAATTGCTGGCAGCTAGTGTGATGTGCATGCTGTAGTCTGTCTATGAAATGTTGGGGCCAAAGTTTTATTACATAAATAACTGTTTCCTTGCCTTCCCTGGTTGCAAGATGTTAAGCTCCAAGCAAATGTGATGCTCTGCTTAAGGAAAATAGTGAAAAATTTAAGGTAATACACCTTCCTATGAACAAACAGGCTCAGTGGTGATGTGAGGATGTCAGCATTCTGGACAGTAATGACTGTGGAAAATGCACCTGCTTCCTCACTTCCTCTGAGGCACAGGGTGTAAGAGTGGTGAACATCTGGTAAGAGCACAGGTGAGGCAGGGTACAAATCCAGATTATTCATTTTTTTTTACAAATGGTGTTAAGATATTAGCTAAGTAAATGTGATCAGTAATGCAAATGTGACTACCAATGACGATACTAACGTATGTGTCTTCCCCAAATTTTGCCAGTAATGCCTACATCAATAAATTTCTACAATTAGTAGGTGTTTAGCAAGCCTACCTGCAAATGCAAATCACAAGTTGTGTGTACAAATGACAAGGGGTGGTTCAATTTTTGAAATGAATAGTATGACTGAGCATATATGCTATTTGTGTAGGGGCGGACATCCTGAAAAGTGTGTGCAGTATGCTTCTTCACAGAAAGGACAGTTTCCACATCATATTAGATGAACATTTCATCCGCCATCCTACTAAAGATGCTACAGCATATTCTGATGAGACAGAGGAGGTGATGACAAACACAGGTCTGTAGAGGATGTAGGAGGTACTGTCCTGGTACATTTATCACCATCCTAATGGTGTGTTGGTATGATGTATCATCTCAATGAGAATATATCCTGTTCTGGAGTGTGAAGATACTGATATTGGGGTAAAGAAGGTTTAGAAGGACAGCAGGCTTATGACATGCAGAATAAGGTTGGATAAATATCACATAGTTGTGTGGATGGATGTCAAATAGTCTTTTTTGGTGAGTATTCAGTATATCTCTGAGAACTCATACCCATGGCAAATGTTAAGATGTGGGTGATTAAACATATCATAGACACATATAACATGCCAAACTCTGCAAAAATGCAGAGGACAATAAGTGAAGGCTTTTTATGGGCCATTTCTGGCCATGTGTGTTGTGTTGATTCTATTTTTGACCAGATAAAATATATGAACATGTGGTTGACAGGAAAGTAGCGAAATGGGGTGGCAAGCAGAGGGAAGAACAAAGGAGAAGCACTGCAGGCATTTGTAGGAGGGAATTAGGAAAGAACCATAGATATCCACTTCTTCACCACAGTAATGTGCACATGAAGACAGAATTTGATGAATTTGGACTGCCACTACAACACGTATGGGTGACAATAATGCAATAATGCTGTATAGCCAATTGGACCAAATCAAGGGTGTTGAGAAGATACATCTATTTTATTTATTTAAAATTTGTTTACTGAGAAAGTCCAACTTGGAGCAAAGCCAATTTTCAGTGGAGGTCTGGGGAGAAAAGCTCTAGACACATGTCTTTGTAAAGTGAGAGGAAACCAGTGTACCTGGAGAAAAGCCACATGAACACAGAGAGGAGATGCAGACTCCACACAGAAGGCACTACAGCCAAGAATTGAATGGGAGAACCTCTTGTGGTGAGGTGACAATGCTACTGCTGCACCACTGCTCTGTCCAAACATGCCATTCATGCAAAGTAAAAAGCTGTGTATGGGACATTTTTTTTTTTAGTGGGAAAGGTGCCCTTTTTTATTTTTTATTTTCAAAAAGAGAGGAATATTGGTGGAGGGACCAAGGAATCTGAGGGTTAGATAGGCAGGGTAGGTGAGGAAGCAGATACAGGCAAACAGGACATACAAGACAGACACAGGGATGGTAATGGACACAAGATATTTGGGGACACCATAACTGGGGCTAGGTAGGGGACATCAGAGGCACATGCTTGTGAAGCATGGGAACAGTGAGACTCTAGTCCTCACCCTCAAAAATGTCATCACTGTCCTCTTCCTCAGTTCCCTATAAGACTGTTTAATGTGGGAGTCTCTCTTCTGTTTTTAGGAACATCTTCTGCAGTTGGCTGATGTGAGCATTGAGGCCACTTTCTATTAGATCATGCAGTATCACTGGCAGCTCCTGGATGGTGACATAATCACTGTTTCCACCAGTACTCCCAGAAGGTACCACTACATTACCAGCCAGAGCAGTGTTACCTGATGGGTATGGATCAGGTAGGAAAGGGGTTGTGGAGGCAGTACTGCCAGGTTGCATCCCAGAGATACTGGGTGTTAGTGGGGCAGCTGGTGGTTGAACCGCAGTGGCTGGCCACTACCTTGTGCTGAAATGCATTTGTTTTGTCGCAACTTTGTATGACATCAGAACACTGTGATTCCAGGTAACCTGAAAAAAATAAATAAAATAAAAAAGAAATAAGTTGTGGGGTGAGATAAAAAAGAAAAGAAATGATTAGAAGCATGATATGTCACATTCATGCTTTATTATAATAAATATCCCTTTTATTATTATACTAGCTATAGAGCTTTGACAATCCCAAAATGATTGTGAATTCTTACAAGTAACCCTTAGAATATGCACATATTCCATATATGATGTTAATGATACTACAGAGTAAGTTAACAATAAGGCATTAAAACCAATACTGATACATTTCAAATTTAAAAATGATACTTGCTGAATGAGAATCTATAAGTCACTTGTGGGAATTGAACATACATAATCTGAATATACTATTACACTTGCCTAATACAATTACCAATAGCTACAGAAGAACGCATGCATGCTTGCTGTCACAGTTAAAATATACATGCTAAAGTTGCTACTGATCTATCACAATATTTACTACAATCATGGCCAGTTGAGTTGCAGACATGCCGCATGCCTCTCCGAGTTATGCCAATCTCTCAGCATGTGCCTCCCTGTTCACTGTGATTTCCTCTGCAGCTATAAAATAAAGAATGAGGGAAGAAGAGGCATGAAAATATTATGCATAGCAGTCTTGGCAATCTACAACATTAAATATAATTTCAAGTTGATTGATCTATATACCTACACAACTGGGCGGGGGGGGGGTGTTGTTAGCAGTTCAAAACTCATCCAGTTATATCTGCTTGCACATGTTGGTTACTGTAGTGGTGCCTTAATTGCTCTCCAGGAAAACTAGGCAGCAGGTGTATTTTTCACACTCAGTACAGTCCAGAGTGCTTATGGACATGCATCACCACTGAACCTGTTTGCATGGAGAAAGCCAAAACTAATTAAAATTTCACTTTTTTCCTTAAGCGGTGAACCATGTTTGCACACAGGTGGGCAACATGCACCTGGAAAATGCAATAGTGAACAAATATTAGTTGTATGAGCAATCATTATGACCTGTCTCAGTAAAAATATTTACTGGGTCACTCAAACCCTGCTTTATCAGGGTTGTCTCTTTTGTAGCTCATAGTGTATACCATGTGCCACAGAGACAGTCAGGTAAAAGGTGGATTTTCTGCAGTCATTACCATCCATAGTGCTGAACACCTTGCAATTCTGGTGTGTGTGTGTGTGTTTGTGCTGTAAAGGCAAATGGAATTACATTTTTCACTTTTTCCTTAAGCAGCAAACCATGTTTGCACTGTGCCTTGTGCCATGCACATGGTAAAGGCAAAAAAAGAAGAGAAAAGGGAAACAATGGTTACAGAATTAGACAACTTTGAATTTGAACCATCAAACTATTGCCTTTACACAACAGAGTTGTAGTAGGTTATATCTCTTTGCCACAGTCGCAACTTTGCAATACCAATCAAATCATGTGCATACAAGCAATTCACATTTCATATCCAGTATTAAACAGTTCATACAGTTGGACATACTCAGTTGATTGTAAATGTGTACATAACATATTTAGTGGAATGAGGGCTCACACAATATAGTTTAAAAGCTCACTGCAGTTAATTCCACTATTTGTAAGTGTATCTTCACTGATGGACCCACTTCAGGGAAGTGTGTCTGTGCATTACTGTATTTTACTTCAAGTCAGAGTAATCATTCACAGTTGCAAGCCATTAGCACCTAACAATGGTGTAGAGGCCACACTTTGTTTATATCAGCAACATGAAGTCAAGCTTTTAGTATTCAGCAATTCTAATGAGTTTACACCTCATTTGCATCTTCAGAGTGTTCAGAGGGCTGATTCTAAGCTAAATGGTAACCATGTAGCTAGAGAACTTGAAGGTGAGCAGACCATTTTCAGTCATGCTTATTGCTCCACGTTTAAGACAGTAGGGATAAGTAGACTTTTTGGACTGATTTTTTATAGTGTATATTTTAGTTGCATGGATCAAGTTCCAAGTCCATCTCTTGGAGACAATAATTCCAACATTACTTTGTATCAAGACAGAGTCACTCTGGTGGGCACAATAAATAAAGAACAGCATGAGTAAGCTCTTCCATTTAATCATTCCCATCAGACCCTCACTGCTGATGCTGCAGATCATGATGGAGGCTCATAATCTAGACCTAAAAGTTCAGGGCACCTGAAAAGCTGCATATACATTTTATAAAAATGCTAACAATCCATCACACCCTACTGGCATTCAAGGAAGTCTGGTAACTAGGCACATAAATAGGTATCACAGATCACACAGTAGTAATATGGTGCATTAACAATCAGGGGGGATTACACTCTTATGTATGCAGGCTAGCCATGCATATCTGGGAGCTAGTATCGAAATGCAGCCTGTTCTTCCCTAGTCTGCATACCCACACAGGACCATTCAACTATAAATAATCTCAGAAGAAAACTGCAGATGCATATGAGTGGATGTTCAACAAGAAAGCATTTCTAGCTTTGATGAACAAGTGGGGTGAACCAGGACTAGACCTCTTTGCTTCTCTAAGCAACCAAAAAAAATAATACATTCTGCTTCAGAGCACCTCATAAGAAATCTTGGACAGTAGATGCCTTCTCCCTAAATTGCAAAAGGCCTGTGTCTGCATGTATTTCCTTCTATTCCCTTGCTCACCAGGATAGTTTTAACTGTAAAATGAAACAAACCAGAAATTATTCTGATTCCACCTTTCTGACCAAAGCAACATTGGTTCTTCTACCTGCTGCCATCGACAAGAGATAAAGCTTGTATGCTTTTTCAGAATGCAGACCTCCTGATACAATGCAAGGTGCACCTTATGTTTCAACCTGCCTACCATAAACCTACCATAATGGAGGACATGATATTACTTCATTTTGAAGTATATGCAAGAGACGTGCAAGTCTTCATGAGACAGGCTAGGAGATGAAATACTACAAAAACTTACTTAACTCTATTTTCCTTCTGGTAACAAAGGTGGGATCTTCACCCAAAATAAAGGCATCTGCCCATGATCATGTAATATCTCTTACCATTTTTCAACATAAGCCTAGTGTATACTTCTATAAAGGTATGCCCGTCAGCCATCGCAGCTTGCATGCTTTTAGACACCCCCCCCCCGCTTGGGTATCCCAGCCTTTCAGTTAAACACTTTCTAAAAGTGTTGCTACATCTCAATACTCCCAGGCAGACTCAAGCATCATTCTGGGACCTAACTTTATTTTTGGAAAAAAAATTACACTTGCAGCCATTGAACCAACCACCTCGTCTAAGCAGGGCTGGCCTTAGGTGGAATGGCACCTTAGGTGAAGGCCTCTGTGGTGCTCACTGCTGTCCACTGCTTCCCCCTGTGCAGATCTCCTTTCCAGCATCCTAGCCTCCCCACACCATTTGCATCACTTTTTTTCCTAATTTTTCTTACATTTTGTCTTATTTATCACCATTTTCCCACATCTTTTAACACAACCTAACTGAAAGTGATTGCATTGTAGTGACTGTGAAGGATATAAATGAATTGTGGCTGGGGCCTGGGGACCACTAAGTCCACAGAAGCCATAGGGATCTAAATGCTCTGAGGTACATTTTACAGCTTTTTTATAACAACCTTTTTATCCAGTGGTGGCATGAACAAAAAATAATTCAGTCATACTCATTAATTTTTCTTTTTCGTGCATCCCTTCAACACACTTTAACCAGCTGGAACTACACTATAATAGCTCTGGAGGAAGTAAATCTGCTAAGTTATTGCTCTGCAAGGCTTCTATGCCCCCAAAAGCCCTGGAGTTGTAGATACTCTGAGGTGCATTTTAGAGCTTTTTCCAATCTTCTGATCCATTGAAGGCCTGAACAGAAATTATGAGTGATTAAAGAAATTAAAGAAATGTAGTATTATTTTGTTTCTTTCCAGGAAGAAATAAGTTGTGTGCAAAGTTTAATGTTCAAAGCAGTGAATGTAGCAAGTCATAATAAACTGAGAATGCAAATACTTGTGATGATACATAAAGCATTTCTGTGAAGTGTCTGCCTCCTCCCCCTCACCCCAGAAAAAAAAAATAGTCAACTTTGGTGTTTCCCTCTAGTGTTAGAGTGAATAAAAGTGAAGGCACAAGTAGTAGAAGGCTGATGTATAGCCAGTTTCGTAGTTCATAATAAATTTGTTTTACCCACACTTGGTATAGATGTTCATGTGAAGGTTAACGTTGTACTTATAAATGTGGTAAATGTTGTATTTGCCATTTGTGGTCAACTGTTTTCCTAAAATTAATAATGTTCATTTTAAACTGTGCATAAATTTGGTTGTAGTACAGAGGCAATAATTTATGTTTTGCAATGTCCCTGCAAATTGTTTTACATTGGTGAAAGTCAGCGAGCTTTTAGAACTAGATTTCAAGAACATGTTAAGGATGTTAAAAATATGGGTTTGGAAAGCCCTCTGGCAGCACATTTTAATCATTTCCATGCAAGTGATGCTTTATTGTTAAGGTGCTGTATTTGAGAACAAGTTATTTTACAGGAAGGGGAAAGGGCAAATTTTAAACATAAATTATCATATAAAGAAATTATTTATATTTTAAAATATAATACTTTGGATCCTAAAGGGTTAAATAGTGATTGTGATTGGAAGTGTGTTATTAATTAGGTGATTTTTTGTTTTATTGGAGTGTCGTTTTATTTGAATATATATATATAACTGGTTTGTTTGAATGAATGTTCATAGGTTCATAGATTGGTACTAGGCTATTGGCCCTCGGGACTATGCAAGCCTAGCCATAACAATTCCCTGGATATTTCTTCCCACAATATTTACTTCCCTGGACCCCTGTCTAGCAGGGTGACTGACATGATCCCTGGGTTGAATTTCCTATCTCCCATCCAATCATCAAGGTTCCTTTTGAAGAGGGCCAAGGAGGATCTCTGCTTGACATGTATGGGCAGTCTATTCCAGACTATGAGGAGTCTCTGAGTCAGAAACCTATCCCTCCAGCATGTTTTGTTCATTGTGATAACAAGGTTTAGATCCCTGGAGTGTGTGGCTCTGAGGGATTTGGATTTCTTTAAGTGGAGGATGTCCAACTGCTCAGGGTTTGACATGGCCTTGCATGTTATAAGCAGAGATCGCCTCTGAATAAATGATATGCCACAGAGTATAGCTGGAGTTATTTTAGATGGTCAGCATAGGGCATCCGCTATTGGCCTGTGATTCTTTTAGTGAGCTATTTCTGTGGCCTTTCCAGCTGTTACAGATGTCTTATGAGGTACATACCAAATGGGGCATTATACTCTATAATGGGTCTAATGAGGGATGAGTACAGTGGGACAATGACCTCCTTTTTTCTGGATGAAAAGCCCTTAGTGATGAGGTTTGCCACATAGAAGGATTTCCTGACTGTTGTGGCAATGTGGTTATCGAAGGTGAGACCACTGTCCACCTGTGTCCCTAAGTCTCTCATCACACTTTCGGTGTTTAGTGTACTGCCACCTATGTGGTAATTCATGGGTACATGTTTTTTCCCAAAGGGGATAACTATACATTTCTTGACATTAAGCTGGAGCCCATGGCTCTGGCACCAAGCATCTGTTTCTGTAAGGCCCTGTTGTAGAATACCCACATCATTTGAGGATTCAATAATGGCTCCCAGTTTGCAGTCACCTGAGAACTTTGTTAGCCAGAGTCCATTAGTGTTGGCCTGTACTTCAGAGAAGTAGATGCCAAACAAGAGCGGTCCCATGAATGAACCCTAAGGTACTCCACTTGTCACTTGTCTGGAGCTGGATTTGGAGTCGGATACTTTTACATTCTGGGTTCTGTCAATAAGCCAGTTGGCAACCCATCGAGTGATGTAGGGATTTATGCCGAGCTTAGTAAGTTTATCTATGATTCGAGAGTGGGGGATGGTGTTGAAAGCCTTGACGAGGTCCAGATAGGCTGTGTGGACTGCCTTACCCTCATCCACAGCTCTGGAAACTGATTTGAAGAAGTCAATCATGTTCAGGAGACAGGAACAGCCCTTCATGAACCCAAACTGTATAGGGTCCAGTGTTTGAAGGTTGCCAATGTCTTTGTTTATAAGTTCCATGATAATGCGTTCCATGCCGTTGCAGATCATGGTCATCAGACTGATGAGATGGTAGTTCCTGGGATCCCCCCTTGTGGAGTGGGATAACTGTAGCTGTGCGCCACTCAGTGGGCATGAAGCCTGAGGTGAGGCTATGATTTAATGTGACACTTAGGTGAGGTGCCATTTCATTTTGTAGTTCATGTAGTACACAGCCCAGGATGTCATCTGGTCCCATGGATGCTGTATTCTTAGCTTTGGAGTGTGCAGTTTCTACCTATGTGGCCATGATTACCGGAATTTGGCAATCTTTTGGTATTGAGATAAGCCCTTTAGGAGATGAGAGGGGGGTGAAGTTGGCACTAAATCAATCTGCCAGGATATTGGCAATATCCTTGGGGTCAGTATATTTAATGCCATTCTGTTGTAGCTCAGAGCAGATCTCAGCATTGCCATTTAGATTCTTGACATAACTATAGAATGTCTTGTGGTTGTCTTTGGAATCTTTGGAAATTTTATTTTCGTAGCTAGCTTTGGAGGATTTTATGAAGGATCTCAGCTTCTTACTGAGGCTGGTAAATGAGTTTTTTGCATCCTGGGATTTTCTTCTTTTCTGCAACAATTTCTTCCTTCTGTTGTATAGTTTGTTTATGGCAGGGGACCACCAGATTGGCTTCCTTTTTTTGGACGAGAGCATCTTGGTTCTATTTGGGATGACATGTTTCATGCATGAGTGGATGTGCTCATATAGTGCCTTAGTGTAGGATTCAGCAGTCAAACTTTCAGATCCTGTCTGCATGGGTGTCATGAAGTTTGTCACTTCTGACTTGAGTAGCATGAAGATGGCTTTGGAGAAGTTTTTTATGGAGATTTCCTTACTGGTGGGTGGAGGTGGGATGTGGATGTCAAGGGTGATTTGCTTATGGTCAGACCTGACCAATGAGGTGGTGACCACTGGTGTGGAGCATCTCCCATGTTGGTAATGACCAGGTCTAGGATACTGAAGCCCCTGGTGGGACAATGTATTAGTTGATCCAGGGCGTTGGAGTTTATGAATTCCAAGAACCGCTGGGAAAAGGTGTTGGTACCCACGTAGTTTTCCCAGTTAATGGCAGGGTAGTTGAAATCACCCAGTATTAGGGTGTTTGGTTGTATCTTAATATTTTCCAGTATGTTTAAAAAGGTGTAGTGAGAATCTTGGGCTATGGTGGGGGATCTGTAGCAAGCTACAATTTGGACTGCAGTCTTACCTAGTGTTATTTGCACCTGGAGAATTTCAGATGCATTGTGTTGGGCAATTAGCCTGGAGGTGTGAATATCCTTGGTGAATATGGACACTCCTCCACCTTTAGTGTTTTGGTCTTGGTTTGGTGGCTGAAAAATGTTGTAAGAGTTGTAGCCTGGTATTGCAGGGGTGCTCTCTGGAGCCTTGAAGCAGATCTCAGTTACTGCACAGATATAGATGTCCTCCATTTTTAGGAGTGCCTCGAGAGAGTGCATTTTGAGGTTTAGACTTCTAGCATTGAGTAGCATTACATTCAGATTTTGCATGCTTGTATCTGTTACGGTGGTGGTTTTGTCTTTGAATCTTACCTAAAAAAAGGCACTATAGGGGTGGCAAGAGCTTTAGCCAGTAACCTGAATCCCAGGGGTGACAGGTGCAAACTATCTCTGGCAAAGCATCTTGGTTTGTCGATCATGTCTTCCCAGGCAGACAGATACTGGATCCCCTTTGAATGACACCAGAAGCTTAGCCAATTGTTGAAGTCAATCATTTTGCCCTTATACTGTGGTATCATTCTGGGCAAAGGCAGGATGCTACTCAGGGCTAGGGTCATACCTGCCTGGGCCACATGATCCAAGAGCTCTTCCATGTCTCTTTTCATGTAGTCCAGGGAGGTACATCTCAAGTCATTCACTCCAACATGGACAATGACAGAGTCATATTTGCACTTGTGGAGTGACTTGATGCATGCATTATGTGGTGGATCCTGGCACCTGACAGGTAGCTGACTGTAATTTTCTCCTTGTTCAGCCTGGTGAGTGGGACATCAGTGTGCCTGACTATAGAGTCACCTGTGACTAAAGTGTTGGGTACATTGTTTTGCCTTAGGAGCTGTTGTTGGGTGACACACTGGTGTTGTGAGCTATGTGTCACTTTGGTTGTGACTGGTGTATGTTTGGATTTCAGCTTTGGAGGTCCTTGTTGCTTGGGCAGGTTAATGTTAAGGGCCTCCGCATATGTGGGTTTAGTGTTGCTATGTCTGGGTGTTGATGGTGTGGGTTTTGAAGGGCTATGTGTTGCTTGAGGTGTAGTGCAGGTGTTAACCTTCTCCTCTCGACTGTCTAGCACAATCTTTGCCGGAGAGAGCTTTGCTTCCAGTTTGGCTATGTAAGTGCATCTTTCGCAGGTTGTAATGTTGGGTGGTAGGCAGAGAGGGTTGCCTGTGTATATGAGGCAGTTGCTGATTTGCCCCAGTATGCCCAGTTTCACCAGGTGGACAGAAGAAACTGACCCTTGGACATGCCTGTTTAGGTGCTTTTTTGTAAAGTACAAGAGCTGTTTTCCCTTACCTTTGCAAGGTACTTTGCAATTATAGGCTCAGTGCCTATGATTAATTTCTCCTTATTGACAAGGAGAGTTGAGTGCTTATATCAGTTTAAGGCTTCCTAGTGCTTTCCAGCAGGTTCTAGAGCAAATGCTAGTCACAGGGGTTCAGATTTTAGTGTTACTACTGAGAAACCAGCTAGTTCCAAGGGAAAATTTTAAGAGCAGACTTTCTGGCACCTGAAATAGTTTAACCGTAGCCCCGTGGTGCTGCATGATGGGAAAAATGCACAATCACATGCGTTTATAAACCAGAAAGATGAAAGAGTTAGAAATTAGCCCAAAAAGGCTAATAAAATTACAATTTCAGAGATAGAAACCACTCCTCTAGTGTTTGTCAGTGCAATGATCACCACTCCCACTGGTAAGCAGTAGGACTTCCCTCTACCACAGTCAAGGTCTGGATAGCTCTGAATGCAAAAAATAAAGTCTTGAGACAAGCAAAGCCTGGGATCTGGACTATACTAGCTAGGAAAGGTGGGAATCGAGCAAACAAGATAGTATTCTTTTGGGGGGGGGTTTTTTGTTTGTTTTTTTTTTGGTTAAAACAATGCAATAATACAGTAAATAAACACAGAAAAGGCTAACCCACTTGAGTGTGTAGCCCTAAACAGTAAATGCAATTAAAACTCTACAAAATTAGCAATTTAAAACTTTTTAAATGAAGCAAGACAAGTGCACAACTGAAAAAACGATTTAAGAGGAAGTAATACAGTAAAATAAGTAACTAGTCTACATATACGGAGAATTCTATATATACAGAAAAGCAGCTAAGACACACTTAAACAATTCAGATGCAGTGCAGCCTAGAGCACTTGAGTTGTAGCAATATTAAGGCAAATACAGTTTTAATAAATGCACTAAAATATACTCTATATTTCCTAAATGTTTGAGAAGCACAGTCAGAACACAAGGAGATTCAGGGAATTTTTTTTTTTTTTTTAAACAAAGGGAGAATTGGCCTTCTCAGATGTTCTCTCTGTATTAGGTAGAATGAGCTAATAACACTAGACTGGGAGGAGTGTCCCAGATCAAATTTACAGTGGGGGTGGGCAACTGCAAAGCCACTAAGTATAATAACAAGACACCAACAGGGAGGGAGGGTGGAGAACAATACTAAAGCGATTAGCCTACACTCTTTTAGACAGTAAACACTACATAAATCTTTATCACAGCAGTGAACCACAAAATGAGCTTTTAAACAGATAAAGGAGCAAGGAGACTCTACAGAATGCTTTTAACTGCAAACAAATCAATTACCCATGAAGATTTGAAGGCTTTTGTGCCAAGGTGCTAGAGTGTATTATTAAACGGTTTACTTTATCTGTGGCTGCGGCTGTTTTTTCGTTTTCTGTGGTATAATGGAGTTGTAGATACTCTGAGGTGCATTTTAGAGCTTTTTTTAACTTTCTGATCCATTGAAGGCTTGAATGGAAATTATGAGTGATTAAAGAAATGTAGTCTTATTTTTTTCTTTCCAGGAAGAAATAAGTTGTGTGCAAACTTTAATATTCAAAGCAGAGAATGTAGCAAGTCATAATAAATTGAGAATGCAAATGCTTGGGATAATACATAAAACATTTCTGTGAATAGTGCCTGCCTCCTCCCCCTGACCTCACAAAAAAGTCAACTTTGGTCTTTCCCTCAGTGGATGAAAGTGAAGGCACAAGTAGTCACAGTCATATATTTCAAGTGGCTACCATCATAAATAAATACAGCATGCTGTCTCATATTTACACCCAAAAGGCAACCACCTTTTGTGTACCCATCTGAAGTCAAACTGGGATGAAATTGAAAAGCACATAGAACACAGTAACATAATTCTACCTTTGGCTTTCAGGCAAATATAAACAGCATACCTCCTTACCACTTTCCCAGAAAGATAGCCACATCTATATGTGTCTGATGCTTGACTGTGAGGAAAGTAAAATAAAATAATCACAGTCCAGATTGTTGCTCCTAGACATTAGACTGCTACTAGACAAGTTATACACTTCTGAGTTTTTTTGAAAGTTAAAGAAATAATTATCACAATGTCCTCAGCAACCCACACAAGATACAACAACCCTCTTTTCATAACTTTCGGATTTGAATATGATGAAATTAAAATCTTTTGACCACATTATCCCCTGCACCCCACACAAACTAAAGCAACCTTCTGTGCAATAACCCTGAGCAGGCCAGGTTTTAGACCAGGTGGGGTTTAGGGCACAGGCCACTACTAAGCTTATATCAAAATTCATGTATACAGCTTGGATTGTGGGGGCTGTAAGACTTCCTGAAGCTCTGCGGCATTGGGTGATCTGCGATGAAGTTCATGCTTTAGTTTTAAAACATTATTTGTACATGTTTTTGCTACTACCCAGAAGAATTATGTGTGTGCCTGGAAATACTATGTGAATCCACAGATAAAAAATAGTTTTACACACATGCACACTGACTTCATTTCTAACAAGCCAAGTCTGTCAGAAGATGCACTGGTTTCCCACACAGATACACACACACTGACTCTGTCTCTGTTAGGCAGTGTCCATCGTAAGATAAGATAAACACACACACACACACACACACACACACACACACACACACACACACACACACACACACACACACACACACACACACACACACACACACACACACACACACACACACACACACTTACCTACTGGCAAATTTGAGGACCACCAGTTCATTTATGATATGTCTTTGGGGTGTTGTAGAAAACTCGAGCACATAGATAAACCTACACAGACACCATGTGGAAGAAACCACTGCCAAGAACTAAGCCAGAGCCATGTGATTTTAGAAGAAAATGCTTCTAATTGCACCAGTGTACCATTGAGCAGTTACTTTCACACATATTCTGCTCCTGCCCAATCAGCAAATATAGCCACTTATTGTGAGCATTGTTGATGTTTGTTATGGAAGTTGAAAGAAAGTATGGCCAGCTTGTTATTCTTAAACTGTGATCCCCATTCACACATGTATTTGTCATATAATACAAGTTTTACACTGATTTCAGCAAATAGAATACATGGCATGAAACTACTTTTACTATGCCAAACCAGTAATGGTTGCTTAAAAATGATCAGACAACATCAGGAGCAAGTCACTTTTGCTGTGAGATGGCTTTCATACTCATCAATTACAATTAATGTATTGACTGTATACAGCTCAGATGTCTGTTTCTGTTTGTGCTAGTGCTACTACTACTATTACTACTACCACTTCTACTACTACCACCAAAAATAATAGTGGTCATAGTAATGTTCTTCGAGTTAATTTCTCAGAAATTCACAGTGACCAGAGTAAACTATTCACCTTACTTCATACAAATGCACTCTAGTCCTTCAAAACCAAATTAGTGATGGTTTAAACTGAGCAAATAAGAAGATGGTAAGTTACTTTCATCCATGGATCCCTGCTCCCACCACCACGCAGCAGTTATAACCACTTCTGTGTAGATATCAGCTATCTGACCAGATGCTGGCAGCACTCACTAAAGCCAAGAGCACCACCTTCATAGGTCCCTAAAACATCCCTGGTTGCCTGCTGAGCAGTCTAAAACATGACCTATCAGGATGACATGAGGTACTGTTCAACTATAGTGAATGGAGAAATGCAATAATCATTCCCCTCCACAAGGGTGGAACATCTACTGATTCAGGGAATTACAGACCCATCAGTTTAAGAATCCTAATAAGCAAGTCACCGAATGAATTATTATGGAAATGATAAACAAGAACACTGGCAAACTACAGATACTAGACCCATGTCAATTAGGCTTTGTTAATGGAAGGTCATGGCTACTTAATCTAGCAGACTTCTTGGTGAGGGTCACCAGGGCAATGGATGAAGGTAGAATAGTGCATATTGTGTATCTTGACCTGCATAAGGCATTCAGTACAATACTCCACTCAGGCATTGTTGACAAGTTGTGTAATCTTGGAGTAAATCTTTACATAACTCACTGGATTGCCAGCTGGCTCACAGACAGGACCCTAGAAGTCAAAATCAGTAAGACCACCTCCACCAAAAGATTGGTCACTGGTGGAGTACCCCAGGGCTCCATGTTGGGCCCTCTTCTGTTTGGCATTTACTTCTTGAAAGTCAAGACTAACATGCTAGGCCTTTTGCTCATCAAGTCTGCAAATGACTGTAAATTGGGAACTATTATGTACCCCCCCCAAGACACCAACATCATGGAAGTGGGTTTAACACAGACAAATGACTGGTGCCAAAGCCACTGCCTAAAACTCAGGCCCAAAAATTCATTATAATGCCCTTTGGGAAACTGTCAACTCAAGTTAATTACTCTATAGGTAAAACATCCCTATGAGTCTACCCAGTAGTATGGGATCTGGGAACATATGTAGATAGTAATCTGGGCTTTGACCAACATGTAGCTAAGATAATAAGAAAATCATTATATGTCACCCAATGTATATGTAAGAGAGTGGCATGCAGGTCCAAAGAGGTTATTATGCGACTCCATTGAGTAATTATCAGAACTATTATTGAATTCAGTGCCCCTTTGGCATACATCTAACCAGGCACTTGCAACAGTAGGAATGCCCACAAAGGTTTCTCACAAGGAGAATTCAGGGCATGCATATCCTATCCTACACTGATGGCCTAAAGGCTTTGACTCTGCATTCAGTTTCCTACAGGCTGCTGAGAGGGTATGTTTGCCTGGCTTACAGGGCTTCCTCAGACCTAGACCTGATGCGCCTGTTGCACATGTGCAAAACAAACAGCACCAGAGACACTTTATCAAGGGATCTAAACTTTGCTTATAACGTAAACAGAAAATGCTAAAGAGACACATATGCACCCCAAAGGTTCCCTGCACTTTGGAATAGGCTTCCCTTACAGTGACTTTGTTGACTGTGCATTCCTCAGATGTCTGGTTGTAATAACAACAATAATAATAATAATAATAATAATAATAATAATGTAATAATGTCTTTCAAGTTAGTTTTTGTCTGTGCATTCCTCAGATGTCTGGTTGTAATAATAATAATAATAATAATAATAATTATTATTATTATTATTATTATTATTATTATTATTATTATTATTATTATTATAGTAATAATAATGTCTTTCAAGTTAGTTTTTGAGAAACACACTATGGTCACTATTAAGTATTCATCTTACTTCATACAAATGTAGCCTATGTCCGCAAGACCAAATTTGTGATAGTTTAAACTGAGCAAATGACAAGAAGGCCAGTTACTTTAATCCACAGATACTCATGCTCCCATATCCACTTAGAAGTTATAATGACTTCTGTGTACATGTCAGATATCTAATTGTAATAAAATAATGACCATGTAACACATTTCAACTTTGTTGATCATAAAGTGTAGCCACATATTAAGGCATTCTATGTTGTTCCACAAAAATCACAACAATACTGTCAAGCCAGAATAATGAGTAAATAGTAGGTTCATAGATAGGTTCATAGATTAGTTAGCTAGCTAACCCTTCTTGCCCATTTTTTCCAGCCTAATATCCCCCCCTTGTGAGAAAACCCCCTGCACCTTGTGTTTGTAAGGCAAACATCTTAACCATTAGGCTACCCTCATTTTAGTCATTTTCTTCCACAGACAACCCCATCAATTAAAGTTACTTTATCTGTGCACATCTTGAATGTATAACTGTCATAAAATAATAAACAAATACATAAAATAAAATAAAATAAAATAAAATAAAGAACACACAGTGATGTGCTCAAATAGCTGTCAATCTCTTATTATAAGAATCAAGGAGAAAGGGCCAAAATCAGGGACAAATTTTAAATTCTGCACTTATACAATAAGAAAATTGCTAAAGTAACAGGTAGTGCATTTTCTGCAGGTGGTAATGTCTGAAAATGATTTAGTAATTGCAATACACAATGATTTGCCAGAAAAAAATACACATTTTTATAAGGAAGAGACCAAGAGTGGGGCAAAATCAGGAAGATTCAGAGAAGTCTGAGACAGTTTCCAGTTTACTTCATACATGTGTGTGTTCATTTGAACCACATAGCTCTAAACTACTTTGCTTAGAAATCTTGAACACGAGTCCAGGCTCAGAGATAATGTTTTACATTATAGACCAATTAGGGAGGATGGACATGGCTATCATGGGGGGTAGAAATGGTGCGTTTCAAATAGCTTTTGTTGCAGCCCTAGTGACAAGGACACAGCTAGAGAGACTTAGTTTGTGGTAGATCAGATTGGGAGGAAGTGGGTGTGGCTCCCCATGCCAGTGATGGCAGTTTCTGTTGACACATGTAGAAGGGCATGGAAGTGCAGTCTGATGCAAGTGCTCCTATCACCACCAGAGGAATGAATTAGGTTAATAAAATGAAAAATGCTCTCATTGCCAGGATCCTGGTAAGAGGACAAATCACCCTAATGGCTGCCTGGATGCTGCTCCTCAGAGACTTGATAGTCTGCAGGCATGGGAACAAATATCAGATGGTAAAATCAAAAGGCAAAAATCAGAAATAAAGTCAGGATATTTTGCAAAAATAAGATGTATAAAAGAGAGCCAAATGAAAGTGAGCATCTAGAGTGAAGGTCAGACTGATTACGCTACTACAATTAAAGCTTGCAGTAGGTCTGGCTGTGATCAGGACAGGAACAGTTGTCTCGTTTTAAATCCTGCAGAATCTGTGCCAGAAATTGACAGTTATTTAAAATGCAAGAAAAAACAAATGTGTGCAAAAATGTACACATTGCTGAACTGAAATTGGAAAATATACTGTTTGCTAAAATTAAAAAAGCTTGATTTAGTGCACTCTGAAAATGCATCTGAACTACTGAAACAGTAATGTGCACATTATGTAATTAAACTAGGTGTGGCATGTAATAGCTTTTCGGAAGATATGTTGAGCAACTAGACCTAGAGAATACTCAAAAGCAAACAGTGTGGACATTGCCTACCTATTCTGCCCACACCATTTGGTCAGTATTTTGGCCAGATTCAATAAACTCTATACAGTCCGGTTACACCGTGCACATGATAGCACACAGTTTGGGATCCAGTAAGCAGCTCTACATGGTGTGTAGAGCCACACAAATGAGGTAAACACAGTGGAATGCTAATTACAGCTTAAACAGCAAAACTGCATATTAATCAACCAATCCAAGATGAAAGAGCTATTCAGCAAGCTATAAAGCAACCATGTAGATTCAGAGCTGGTTTTCCCTGAGAATTCTAAACCCTATTGGAATACAGCCATGGAATGGAGTATACACAGAAACAATGTTAGAGGCTGCTGTTGCTTTAATTCATGTGTGTGTGCAACAGGCTGAAGTCTATGCTGCTGCTGCTAATATAATAAACCAAGGCCAAGAAGGAGAAGTGTTTTCAGACCCTGGGTAACTGATCACACTCTGCATGATGTAGATATTGTAGAGTGCTACAGGGTGGATAGAGACACACTACAGAAACTCTGCAATTTCTGTTGTTCTCAACTCAGAGCCAGGGCAAATTGAGGGAAACCCATACCAGTGGAGACAAAGGTATGTGTAGAACTTAGGAGTTTAGCTACAGGAACCTTTCAGAGACTAACAGGGGCATGCTGGGGTGTCACAGGCATCAGCATCAAGGACCCTTCATCTGTTCTTGAATACTATGCTCCAATATGCCAGTGACCACATGTATTTTCCCCATACTCCTGAGGATAGGGACACAGATATGCAGGAGTTCTACCCTGTAGCACTCTATCCAGAAGTACTGGGTGCCATAGATTGTACACATATAGAAAGTAAGGCACCACCCGGGGAACAGGGAAGGCTCTAGATAAATATGAGGGGCTTCCACTCTATTAACTGACAAGTTGTGTGTAATGCCAAGAGAATCATCTTGAATGTGTGTGCTGTCAACCAAGGCAGTTACCATAACTCACATATCTGGCACACCTCCCAATTGTATCAGATGTTCACTAGGGTAGATATCCCACAGGGTAATTTACTGAGCTTTGTGCCTACTGAATGGCACACAGCTATGGTTATCCAACTCCACAAGGGGGGATCCACTACGGACCCCAGGAACTACTGCCCCATTAGCCTGACGAGCCTGATCTGCAAAGCCATGGAGCATATCTTCATGGAACTTATAAATAATGACAAAGGTAACCTTCAAACTCTGGACCCCACCTAGTTTGGGTTTGTGAAAGGCATATCATGTCTCCTAAACCTGACTGACTTCTTTGAAGCAGTCACCAGAGCTGAGGACAAGGGTAAAGTGGTTCACACAGCCTATCTAGACCTCACCAAGGCATTCAACACCACCCTCCACTCTGGAATCACAGATAAACTCACTAAACTGGGCATAAATCCCTATGTCATGTGATAGGCTGCCAACTGGCTCACTGACAGAACTCACACCGTGAACATAGCTGACTCCAAATCTGACTCCAGACCAGTAACGAATGGAGTACCACAGGGTTCAGTCCTGGGTCCACTCCTGTTTGGCATCTACTTCTCTGAAGTTAAGGCCAACACAGAGGGTATATGGCTAACAAAGTTCACAGATGACTGCAAACTAGGAGCCATTATTGAATCCCCAAATGATGTGGACATTCTACAAAAGGGCCTTACTGAGACAGATGCCTGCTGCCAAAGCCAAAGCCTCAAGCTCAATGCCAGAAAATGCATAGTCATCCTTTTCAAGAAAAAACATGTGCCCATGAACTACCACATAGGCAGTAGTCCACTTAACACTGAAAGTGTGATAAGAGATCTAGGGACACAGGTGGACAGTAGTCTCTCCTTTGATAACCACATCACCACAGTAGTCAGAAAATCCTACGTGGCACACCTCATCACAAAAGGTTTCTCATCCAGAAAAAAGGAGGTCATTGTTCTTCTCTACTTATCCCCTCATTAGACCTATTATAGAGTACAATGCCCCATTTGGTATGTACCTCACAAGAAATTTACAACAACTGGGAAGGCCAATGAAATACCCCACAAAGAGGATCGCCGGCCTCAAACAGATGCCCTTTGCAGACCATCTCAAAAAACTCCAGCTCTACTCCGTCGCATATCGCCTACTCAGAGGTGATCTCTGCCTAACATACAAAGCCATGTCAAACCCAGAGCTGTTGGATATGCTACACTTACAGAAATCCCAATCCCTCCGAGCCACACTCTCCAGAGATCTAAACCTTGTCACCACAATAAATAAATCGCTGGAGGGATAGGTTCCTATCCCAGAGACGCCCCATACTTTTGAACAGACTGCCCATTCATGTCAAGAGGAGTACCTCATTAGCCCTCTTTAAGAAAAATCTTGACGATTTGATGAGAAATAGGAAATTCACCCCAGGGATCACTTCTGTAGCTTTGCTCGACAGGGCACAGGAAAATCATTTTTGGGTGGCAAAAGCCAGGAAATCTTTATTGTACA
The DNA here is from genome assembly GCF_019279795.1 of Protopterus annectens. Lineage (NCBI taxonomy): Eukaryota > Metazoa > Chordata > Ceratodontiformes > Protopteridae > Protopterus > Protopterus annectens. The sequence continues at coordinate 1,133,209,625 of NC_056725.1, read as the reverse complement.
GGCCCTAGGGCTGATAGCATAGTACCTACATACGAACCTCTGAACCTATGCATGGAAACCATGGCTAAAGACACCCATCAGAAATGCACACACACACACCCACTGAAGAATACCATAGTGAGGCACATGCTCAAATTAGAAATATCATATAGCATGCATTTGGGGCTGCTGAAGTCATGGTTATAGTGCCTAGATACATCTGAGATACATCTGGGGGAGCCCTACAGTAAAATCCATGTACATGTATTGAAATATTCACTGCCTGTGTCATGCTACACAACATCATCCTGAGAAAGCAGCTTCAGCAGCATCAACAAGGGGAAGAGGCACACATCCCACCACCAATAGCAAGGTCACCACAGCCACACACAGGTGAGGAGTCAACAGTAGATCTAGCAGCTGCTGTGGGTGTTTGCAGATGTAGGCATGCTCAATACACCCTTGCATTAGCTAAAAGTCAATGTGTAGCACTCTGACTCACCACCTAAGGGGCTAAAACCTTCATCCTATGCACATACATATAGAAATATTAATGCCAGGCAAAGCTTACAACCTATACCTACCCATGTATTGGCTGTGCACTGCTTGCATCAGACAGAGTCAGCCCTGAATGATAAATAATATTGCAACTGCTGGATTTACAAGGTAAGTGCTGAACCTGGAGTATATAGCGTAATAATAAGAAAGAATGGCATATCTTTGCACAATGTTACTTGGTAATGTAAAAAAGTAAAAGGTATATGATTTGTACAGAAATTACTTTAACAAGTGACAGCAGAGACTTATTTGGCTACATGTGTCCTCTATCAAATAGTAGGCCTCAGGCATCAAAGATTTACCCAGTCATACCTCGCAAAAGTACTGATGGTCACCAAATGTCCTCGGTTTAGCATAACTTTTGGAGTGGAAAATCATTAAAGAGAGAAGTTAGAAAGTAATGAGACACATTTCGGTTTCAGACTTCACAACCCTCGCACGATCATTAACTGTACTGATGCCAAAAATATTTGATCTTCTCAACTGTCTAACTTTCTAAGACCAAAATATGTTATAGATACAATTAACAAAACAACATCAAAAATGCAGATGTACTAAGCACTGAGTCAGATATGCACCCTGAGTATCAGACACTGATGTTATATATTGCTGAATCCACAATATAGAAAACAAGGAAATGCCACAGTTATCACTTGCACATAGTGTTGTTGGAAGGGGGGCAAGAAGTCTAGGCTGACACAAAAGATTGGTGAGTGTATGTGAGTAAGAAAGAGAAGCAGGCAGACATTTGGCCAGTGAGACAAAATGAGCTTTAAGCTTCACAGATGAACCATGTAACTGTTGTGTGTATGTCTGCATGGGTCCTCCAGGTGAAGTTGGTATGTGAGTGTTTGCATGAATACAGCCAAGCTCTGTGCTAGCTCTATGTCCTGGTATGTTGGACAGGTGTGAGCCATGCATGGTAGAGGTGGCAGTTCATCGCTGTCATACCAGACCATGAGAACTGGCTCTGTCAGGAGTTGCACTGGCATGTCTATGCCCATGGTCAGATGCACTGCTGCTACCTGAATGTGAATGATATCTGCTGGATGAGATACCCTCATGAAGATGCCCAGGACCATGACCCCATGGCCTGCCAAATCTAAGTGTAGACACCTCAACCACGGATGGAGCAGTGGAAGTGGTGCCACTATGGGAGCATGATCAGGCATGGCCACATCTGCTAACAGCAGATGAGGTGGCTGACCTATATCTATTAGGAAGCCATCCCACTCCCAGCAGATGTTCCATTACAGACATTGTCCATTCCAACATGGCATTCATCCAATCCATTGAATTGGCAACATGGTGGAAGCAGTCACACATGTCAGCCTCTGCCACATCTACAGCTCTAAGCATTTCTCTGAAGGATCTATGAGAATGTGCTTATGCTTTCATGATGGGCCTAAACATATGTTGGGTGGCATGGGAAGACACAGCTGGATCAAGTGGAGGATGGACAGTAGGCATCTTCTGAGCACCCCTGACAACACTCCTGTGTTGCACCTCACCCACATATTGGCTCTGGCCAGAGTCAACAGGCACTGAAGCCACAGTAACCACACTTCCCTGATTGAGTCTCTCACCCTCCACCTGTCCAATATCTGAAGGCTCATTGGAATGGGTTGATGTAGGCCTACTGGATGTGTTTAATGGAATTACAGGGGATGGCTGAATATCAACCTCAGTGTCAGATTCAATCTCTGCACCCCCCTGACAGTGTCTCTGTTTGGTCACCATCATCATCAGAGTTTGACAATACTCTGACATCAGATGGTAAGAGTTCTTCACTTTCACTGTCAGGATCACATGTGATTATAAGCAACAAACACAGAAAAGAAATTAATACCTACACTACTAAAGTCAAATGTATGCTAACAGATAAACTGTGGTGCCACTACCGCAGGCAGTACAGTGATACACATAACAGTCCTGACACCCACATCACACACATATGGATAAAATATGCAAATTCCTTGAAGTGCTTGTCACTACTGACAAAAAAGATATTTCACTTACCATGTGCAGTTGATACTATACTTCCCATGGATGATAGTCTTGAAAGAAGTTAAGCAAAAGGTAAGGACATCATCACAATTAACAGTAACACAGGGGGTTAAAACTGTTTTCCCTTTATATGTCCAATAACAATACTTTTAACAAGAGCTTTGATGACAAGTCCAACCTAAGCCCATGTGTAATCAATCAGAATGTGTTGTTAACTGCAGCTATCTACAACTGCCCCACAAACAATTTTATAGGTAAACAGAACTTACATACTGCTGTCAATATTTTACTGCAGAAGAATATTTAACAACCGAGATACGTACGCCTGCCTGGAAGCTCCTCCTGGGACATACTTGTTCTCCCTGAAACAGTGTCAAAGACATGCTGTTCTGTAGATTCCTGGGAGATGTCTGGATCCCTGACAATGGACAGGAACTCTTCATTTGCTGTTAGTGTTGGCTCTGTAGCAGGCCCCCTCTTGGTACCCATCTAATCATGGGCCACTGCAACTGCTCTCCTCTGTACAGATGAAATCATGTCAATGGGCCTATGGTTCACCTGATCATATATCCTGCTGTGGCTGCATACTGGATTCACATCGCCAACTATCTGCTGCCAAATCTACATTCTGCCTGACATATCTCCATGTCCCTTCTCAAGCAGAAAGGCACCATGACACCTAAAAACCTCCACAATGACCTGATTTTCAGGGTCACTGAATGGTGGTTTTCAGGGATTGGGACACCCGGTTGCCATAGTCCTAGGTGATCTAAAACACAACAGAAGGATAATACACATAAGTATCACATAACTAAAAGTCCTGTTTTCAGATAACACGTATAAGGTAGCATTTCACTATTACCCACTAGAGAAACATAGAAAAGTCAAGATACTAAAATATAAAAAAAAGGAATTGTATGGTTGTAGCATATTACATTTACACACAAAGTAAGGCTGGGTGCAAAACAAGGAGAGTAACAATAGCAACATATCCTTGTTTGTGTTGAAACAGAAATGCAACTTTGATCCTCAACCCCAAAAGAACAGGCAACTGACACATTTTGCCAACAAACCATCAATGAAATGTTAAACGTGCTATCAAATGAACTGTCCCTGAAGCATATCTACAGATTTAATACAGAACATTCTGTTTTAAGCTATAGTCAGTCATGTATACCTGTGGCCAGAACTCTTCTAGAGGTGTGTATGGTCCATCCTAGGAGGCTAAAACCCCTGTGTCATTGACAATATAGGACATTTACCATTTCACAGAAATTACATTAGAAGAATATACACAGAAAAACAGTTGTAGCATTAGCAGTTGTGATGACAGTTAATACGGCTGTGCATCTGAGAAAGTGAAATCCCCTTTCAAACATGCCCAAGCCATCAGTACACTTCCAAGAAATGCATAACAGATAAAGGTAGCATTTGCTAATGCAAATATATGTTAACAGAGTTCTCTTAATGACATTTCAGCATATGCAGTATAAAGCTGAAAAATGCAAGCATACCTTCTCAAGGTCAGTAGTCTTCTGTGCAGATATATCCCCAAAGAAATATCCTCTTCTGGGTTATGCACATAAACAAGTCTCCTCACGTTCAGGTTCCCTAGCTACATGGTTCCCTTTTATGGTGTAGATTCAGGGCTGTGAGCATGGTGAAGATGCAAATGAGGTGTGAACTCATTAGAATTTCTGAATCCCAATTTCTTGGCTCTGTGCAGCAGATGTAAACATAGTCCAGGCACTCCCTCAGTGTTTGTCGCTAATGGATTGCAACTGTGAAGGATTACTTGCAGAGTGAAGGAAAACACAACAGCAATTCAGACTACTCTACCTCCAGTGGGTGTGCCAAACAGATTAGACTTACAAGGTATCAAGGTACTAAATGTACATAAGCAGCACACATGTCACAGTTTCTGTTCAGTAACATCCAACCTCCCCTTCATTTCTTCACAGCTGCATATTATTGCCATTTAATAGCCTGACACATTTTAAGGACAATGATACAGAATGCTTTACAGACTGCATGTCTTAGATTACTGTTCAGATAAGACAAGAATGAGCAACAAACACAGAGAGATAAGACAGAGATGCATTTTTACCAGCAATAGCCATAAATGGTTGTGTGATCACTCAGTGCACTACATTTGATAATAGCCATAAATGGTTGTGTGATCACTCAGTGCACTACATTTGATATTAATACATGTACAAACTGTCATATGTTTTGATAGAAGTGTGAATGATGTTTCAGTTGGTTCTATGCAAAATGATTCCAGTTCCCTGCTTCAAATCTGTGTGGCAAAGAGGGATAAGACAGCATCACTCCATTCTGAAGGTTAATTGGAGTGAGGGTTGAAATCCAGCCCTGTATAAAAATATTTCATGTGTGCCAACAAAAACTTTGCAGTGCTTATTTCATAGATTGTTTTTCTTAATTTCAACTAATTTCCCCTATTTATTTATTTTTTATGCCCTTGTTTGCGTGGTGAGTGGCTTAACACAAACAAGGAAAACAGAGAAACACAACAAATGGCAAATTCAGCTATGCTTATTTCATTTGCATGGCACTTAGCAGTGGCCCGCATAGGAACCAGACAGAACACCTGCAGACAGGGTGTAGATAGTGTACAGGTCAGAAAGGATACGTTGTTCCAATCTTTGCTTTCCGTCACACAACACCACTAATTGATGTGTTCTGGTTAGCAAGGTTCCCCAACACCTGCACCCATTGAACATCTGCAGACAAGATGCAGACAGCCAATAACGTAAAACAGATGCACCTATTAAGTCTGTTGGACACTGCAGAAATACGCTAAGCAGTGTTCCGTGGCTGTTAACACACAAAACTTAAGAATGAATAGGGGATTATTTTCCTGTGGCAGCAGGTGCAAATGTAGAGCTGTAATATACATGGTCCTGGGTTCTAATACAGGAAGTGCAACACATTTTTACTGTTGTGACAGTCCACTTTATAGCAATGAACAGAAAAATATACAAGTGTTATTTTAACATTCTGTGGCAACAGGTGTAAGTGTGTGACTGCCATAAACATGGACCTGAGTTCTAATGCAGAACATTCGATACATTTTTTTTCACATTATATTCAGTCCCACTTTTAACACATTAGATAGTGGAGCTTATACGAATTATATGTATGAGGGATAATACACCCATATTGTGTTTTCAGATGTATGGCTGAGGATATACGGTCTACTATATTTCTACAAAAATAATTCTGCTATCTGGACTTGGATAGCCTTCACAATTAAATAAGACACATATACAAATGAATCTATATACAAGAACATTATTGAGTGACACACATACATGGTTACCAACTCAGACTATCAGCTGTATTTATGAATTATTTATGAGTATGGCTGAGAAGCACTTCTTCTGTAGCAAAGATGGAAAATCACCACTGTTTTAGAAAATGGTTTATCCCTTATGCATAGGTTTGAAATCCACACTTTAAAATCAAATTTTATCAATGTATAAAGCTAAAACAAAAATGTGTAAGGTCATGAAATTAATGCCCCCAGTGCATGTCTGCAAGGTTTACTCACCTAACAGTTACAACAGCAGACAAATCCCAAAATAATGGCATGTCAGATTAACCTTCCAACTTCAAACCATCCAATTTCAGAAATTGCTTTCCTCCCTGCTTGGCAATGTTGCTCTCCACTTAACATTACAGAAATGCGGTTGGCATTGTTTCTCAGGTTTACACACTGCCAATAAACATGATAACAGGAATTGGTGGGAAATCATCATTTGCCATTGCTCTACTTCTGGTATTACACATGTCTGGTATTAGAGGAGAAGGTGCCCAGTTTAGGGTGCAGAGGTGGGGTGTTCAGGAGTCCAGGATATTTACTGGACTCATGGCAAAGTGCTACAGCCAAAGGCTTCTACAGGGTAACTTTTCTGGCTCCCAGTACAAGTCTGAGGCTTGGGATAGTTTGACTAATGTTGTATCCAGTGTGACTGCCATCCCACATACTGGAGGATAGTGCAGGTACCACTTCAACAACCTACAAAGCTGCAACAGGGATACACTCCACCAGTTGTTGACTGAATGTCAAACTGGTAACATCCCACAGTTGTGTGAGTATGCTAATAAAGAGAATTTTTAATACATCTAAAGCTAAATATTGGCAAGACTTGTATGCATAATGCTATTTTGTTCTTTTCTTTGCTTTTTACAGCTAATGCCAAAATAGAGTTGAATCATCAGGCTCATGCTGAACATCTGGAGAGATGGAGGGAAGCAAATGTTATATATGCAGCACAATAGAAGTATTATTGTATGTTTAAAAGTTAATGATATATTTTTTGGTATTCTATACAGTAGTAGCAAAGTGAGCATGCATACCCTAACTGTGAAAGCAAGTATGCATGCATAAGCATAGCACAAACCAACTTTAGAAGCCAAGTGTAAGACTGTAGTCAGAGGTTGTAGGTTCAAATACTATGAGCAGTAGTTAATACTGCACTTCCTTCATAATATTTCATAATTAAACTCTATAAAAGTAGAATAAATGCCCTGCTGTTAACTGTAGTCAGTATACTCGGACCAATCATATGTGCAATATATGTACACTGCAAGGATTACTTTAAGCAATCCACAATTATAATTTGTAGTTGATAGGATGTATACTTAAATATAATAGTTCAAATAAAATAGTTGTATAATTGTGATAGTGTAATCATAATATGATGATACTAATTTTATCTCATTTTTTTCACTCACCCCAACCCTTATCTCTTTTTTTATTTTCTATTATGCATCATCAAAATATCTCCATGTCATTAATCTGTAACATATCACTAAAAGCATCACAGTGTAGTGAGGTAGGCCAGCCCCAGTGGGTCAGCCTGCCCCCACTTCACTGGTTCCAGCACTGATACCCAGCACATCTGGGACTCAACCTGGCAGCACTGCCTCTGTTGCACCTACCCCACTTACTCCCTTAAATAGCACTGCCCCAGTAGCTCCAGGAGTAGTGGAGGATGTGGGGAGTTAATCACCTACCAGGAGATGCAAGGGTTGGTGCATAGGGTTGTGTACTGCATTATTGGTGTATGCCTAAGCTGGATGGAGAGGCTGCTCTTCCTCATGGTACATAGGAAGAGAAGATGTCAAGCACTCCAGCCACCAGCGGAGGGACAGTGATGACAGTCCTGTGGTTGAGGACTAAATTTTTACTGTCTCCATGTTTGGAGGGCATGAGCTTGCTTTCTCCTCTCCCTGACACCAATAAAGGTGTCCCCCAACCTTTTGTGTACCTCCCATCCCTGTGTCTTGTTTTTTCTTTTTTGTCTTGTTTGTTTGCATTTCCTCCTCACATATCCAACTTACATGACCCAGATATGCCAATGTCCTTACCCAGCATTCCTCTCTTATTGAATTAAAAAAAATAGGCACCTTTCCCACAAAAAATATATTGTCCCATGCATAGCTCTCCATTTCACACATGTCTCCTTAACACACTTGATTTGACCCATTTGGCTATATAACATGATCGCGTTGTTGTCACCCCACTTTGTGGAGGTGACAGTCCAAATTCAGTAAATATTCTGTACATATTTTCATTTCAGTTTGCACTGTTAAAGAAATGGATAGCTATGGCTCTTTCCTACCTTCCTCCTGCACATTTCTGTATTTTTTCCCTTTGTTCTTCCCCTGCTTGGTCTCCATTTCACCACTTTCCTATCTACTCTATTTTAACACCTATAATCTAGCCAAGAAATAGAATCACACACAATGCATATAAGTACGAAAAATGCAACGGAGCCCTCCACTTTTTGGCCTCTATGTTTGGGCAGAGTTGGGCAATCTGCACTAATGCCAAGCAACAGTAAACAACTTTTCTGTGGTGTGGTTTACCTTTGCACACTGCCGTTTGAACACATTGCACTAAAGTAAAACATAACAAAAGGTGAATGTCGTATAAGCATTATTTCATTGCATTATCACTACTTATTTAAAAGTATTACATACACATGGATTCAACCCAGTATCATCTGAGCTCAAAAAGAAATGTGTCAATACATTTACACCTGCTGCCACAGAGTCAGCTAAGCAGCAGGTGTTTTTCATACACTCAATACTAACTCTCATAATTTTATCAATGAGCCTTGTGTTTACACACTGCTTAACCATGAACAAACAGGGAAAGCAGTAGAAATGTGTATCTCATATGCTCAAACACTTTTCCAGCTATGGAGCAAACCCACTGCTCACCGTTGCACTATGCAAACTAAATATTAGCATGGATAAGTTCTGTTTACTGTCCATTTAGTCTCCATGGCATGAAATTACATGTAGAAACATTACAAAATAAAGGCCCTATGTAAGAATATGTTAGATATTTGCAATGCAGCCATGTGTTACCTCCCCCCATGCACTGCAACCCTGGTTTCTCAGTACTTGATCAGAAATATATCAGCTACACTAAATAACTTAATAAGAAATGTTGTGTGATATACCATGCACATCTTTAGAATGACAATACACATTCAGATTTTCAAATACTTGTAGCAATGTGGACATCTGTTTGTATATAGTTTGTAAAGCTGTCTCTTAAACTATACCTGCACATTGGAACACACTCATCACATACTACTCATTCCACACTCATCAGTCTGGTAACATGCAGAACCTGAACTATCTTGTCAGTTGCACAAGCCTATACATCCATTTCATGCAGGCCTCCCAACGTCTTCTCTCCATCTTCCAGTGCTGATATCATCCACCATAAGTTGTCCTGCAGCCTTGTAAGTGACTTGTGCTGTTGCACTTATTTAAAGTACTGTGTTCTGTAGTCTGTGTACTTTCATTGGAAGGGGTTCTAGTCTTATTGCAGTCAGTTGGTGTGTGTTTGTCTATCTAGCAACAAGCTCACAAGTGTGCATCTGACAGTTACCACTCCAAATCCATGCATTAACAGTATTTTGACACTTGCACAAGCCTACACGTCCATTTCATGCAGTTCTCCCAGCATCTTCTCTCCAACATCCAGTGCTGATGTCATCTACCATAAGTTTCCCTAAAGCCCTGTAACTGTCAGACTTGTGCTGTGGCATTTGCTTAAAGTACTGTGTTATCTAGTGTGTGTACTTAGACAGGGGTTCTGTTATCACAGCAGTCAACTGGGGTGTGGGTGTTTGTGCCCTTGCTTAACATTACAGAGTGCATTTTATACCAGCATGTAGAACACTGTTTTCTGCATTTTCTCCTCACCTGATTCTGCTGATGACATCTGCTATAAAGTGTTGTCTGACACTCTTCAAGTCAGACTTGAATTGTGGCACGTGCCTTAAATATAGAGATTTCTAGTTGGTTTAGTTAGCTAGACAGGGGTTCTGTCTTGGCTGCATTCAAGTAAGTGTGTGTGTGTGTGTGTGTGTGTGTGTGTGTGTGTGTGTGTGTGTGTGTGTGTGTGTGTGTGTGTGTGTGTGTGTGTGAGTTTGTGCCCTTGCTTGACATTACAGATTGCATTTTACACCAGCATGCGGGACAATGCTATTAGCATTTTCTCCTCACCAGACTCTGCTGATGTCATCCACTATAGCTGATTTGTCAATGTGCAGTATTCTGACCAGGGCAGGGTCAGAGACTGGCCTGGAGGCAAGATACAAGACATCTCATCCTATATTATGCAGAATACAGTAACAGAGCTTTCAGTCTATCCACATATATCATGGCATGTTTGTAGGCCCTGTATTTTCTTGATGAGAAACAAGCTTGGTCTCTCCAACTGCTCCAGGTTTCTGGTGACCATTATACTCTAGTAGTTTTCTGATGACATTTTAGTAGTTTTCCTCAGATGTGAATACTATGGTCTGACTTATGAGGTGCACAACATAGGCTTTTCATACCACTGTGGACACTTGGGGGTCGAAGTTCAGTTTGCTATCTATGTGTGTTCCCATGTCTTGCACCACTGGCCTTCAGCATAAGGGGAATGTTGTCAATGCTGTAATTAACATGGATTTCCAATTTTCAGAAGGACAACGTAAAGGCACATTTCTGCATTTATTTGTAGAGTAAGTGGCTTTGGCACCAATCATTTGTCTGTGTTAGCTCCTCCTGTACTATGTTATCATCATTGGTGGACTGAATGATTGCACCCAATATGCAAGAATCAGAAAATTTCTTAAGCCAAAGGCCATATACTCTAGCCTGAAGTGTCAAGAAATAGAGCACAAACAGTAGAGGGACAAGCACAGATCCCTGGGGTTTGCCAAAGGTGACAGCTCTACTGGTACAAGTTGATTCATCAACTTTCACAGTATGTGTTCCGTTGGTTAGCCAATTGGTTATTCATCTAGTGACGTAGGGTTAATCCCCAGTTGGAAGAGTTTCTCAATGATACCTGCATGGGGAATTGTGTTCAAACCATAGGCCAGATCAGAATAGCCAGTATGCACTGCCTTACCTTCATCCAGGCCTATCACATGGAATCAGTGGGTTTAACAACATCACAGATCACCTATGGCATAACTCAGCACATAAACCTTCCTGATATGTTTGAATACACACTTCAACATACTGCCCACACAGGTTATGTTCCCATAGAAGGGTGTACATCAACATGTATCCATCTGAGTTGAGGGGACAGCACCTGATGCATGCATGCATGTATAGTCACATCCTGACTCTCCTCAACTGTGAGGTAGACCAACATGTCATCATGGACCTCTTCTAAATGGACACTAGTAATATCACAGCTGTGTGCAACAGATCTTTGTGAGTTGTTAATGCTACATCATGTCTGTTACATCTGGTAGATGTCAAAAAGGTCATTGAGGGCATGCATGATGAGAATACTATCATCTTGTGACACTTGACCAGGCCAAGGCATTTTACACAAATCCACACTAAGTTATTCAATCAACCCTGTCCTATGTGGCCATAAACAGCTATATCATCAAATGGGTAGACCAGTGTATCACGTACGTGTCATCTCACTATGTTGAAATGTGTGAAGTGACCTATATCTCAGGTCCAATGATCAGGTTCATACATCAGGACTGTCTGCTAAGCCCTTTCCTGTCCACTATTAAAGTGATGGACATCACAGATGACACATACATCCTCTGCCCAGACAGCTGCCTGAAGGACTACAGATTGTGGGCAATCGTTGAATCCACTACTGTTTGGAATCTATTTCTCTGAAGTAAAAGCACAAATAAAAGTCTGTGGCTGAGAAACAAATTGTACACAGGTTTACTAGATCTAATGACCTTAACCTGGTTTGTGACATTAGAACCTGCTGGAGGGACAGATTTGTCTCTCAGAAGTTACCACACCTTTGCAACAGACTCCCACTTCATGTCAAACACAGCACCTCACTGGTACTTTTCAAACGCAATCTGAGCGATTTGATGAGTAACCATAAATTCACCCCGGGGTTCTACCTGTGTCCTTCTTGGACAGGGGCAATAGGTGCTGATTGTGGAAATAAGGGTAGAACTTGGCTAAGCTTGTAAGGGCTCTAGTGCCATTAGCCTAGTAACCTCCGATGATCTAAATGTGACATTAGTATAATATAGACAGTATCAACACATCCCAAAGATTGATGTCAGAGCCATGACAACACCTGTAATGACAAGAAAACATAGGGAGATTTGTTAAGTCAGGAAAACGAACACACAACCCAAGTATAATGTGGAAATCACACCCTATAATCAGACCACTAGGTATGTGACCTGTGTCTTGGGGTAGGTGGTATGTGGAATGTCCACCAGCATGTGGCCACAGTGATGACTATTCCCTTGTATGTAACAATACTACTGAGTATGTGAAGGATAACCACTTCCCTGAATTGTGAGGTGTGGATGAATTCTCAAGGTGACTTTAAAATTTTCAATTTTTCATGCTTAACCGTAGATTTAGTACTGGCAGACCTTCTTGCTAAAGGCCAGACATTTGTTCCTACGTCTAAAGCCAACATTGTTGATTCAGTTATTGACGAGGTTATTTATCAGGAAACTGAATTTTAAAATGTTGTTTGGCCAAGAGAACAATGCAAATAACGCATTCGATATAACTAGCACACGTTGTCCACAAATTCACCCTACTTTGTTATTGTATGAACAAATGTGTGAATTAGACCTGTATAATTTACTTGATATTCAAAGAAGGGGTACAGACAGGCACAATAATACAACAAAAGTGTAATGGCAGGCACTTAGGTTTTTACAGGAAGCACAAGTTAGGGTGATGCAGCCAGACAAGGGTGGAGGGCTAGCTATAATGAATAACAATGATTATCAATTAAGAATGAAGAAAATCATACGAACAGATGCCTATAGAGAAGTGTCACGTAATGAACTGAACATGGCCTATGGGAGGATTCGGTCACTAATAGAAGAACTGTTTATAGAGGCCAGAATTGATGTGAACATATATAATTACATTAGCATGCCAGTCCCCAGAATTCCGATCCTATTTGGGATCCCCAAAATCCATAAATGCATTAATGATCCTCCAATGAGACCTTTAGTTGATGCTAGGGGAAGTATAACATGCGCTTGCGCAAAATACATAGACTTTCAGTTGAAGAAATATGTAATGTCACAGCCGCAAATTTGTAAAGATTCCTGGTCATTTTTAGCTAACATCCAAAAGCTGAAGTTCAGACATAATCTGAACTTCTTGACAATTGACATGAAGGATCTTTACATGTCTATCTCACATGTGGAAGGAATTGAATGGCTTAGATTGTTACTACATGAGCTAGGAGCACCTAATGATGAAATCAGTCTCTTGGCAGAAATGGTAGAACTGGTTTTGTCAAACAACTACATCACATTTGGTGGAAAATTCTATGCCCAAACAACAGGCATAGCCATGGGGTAACCATGCGGGCTAGTTTCGCTAATTTGATCATTGGGAGAGGGAATTTGTGTTCAAGGCACCTAATATTATAAATAAAATTCAATTTTATACCAGGTACCTTGACGATAATTCTTACTGATAGATGGGAAAGTGAAAGAGGCGGAAAACCTAGTGCCCTACCTTAATAATACAACTTCATTTTTAAAATTTACTTTCACATATAATGAAACTAACATTGCCTATTTGGATGTCTTACTGAGTAAGGACTTACATAAAAACTGCTATTTTGAAAACATCTATAGAAAAGACACATATTCCAATCCTTCCTTCATTTTACTAGCTGCCGCCCTTAGGTCCAAAGGAAGTCTGTAGTAGAAGGACAATTAGTCAGGGCTGCCCGCATGGTGACTAGGGAAGACGACTTTTCACGAGAATATGATAGGTTAGAAAATATGTTCTCCAAAAGAGGATATCCCACCCAACTGATCAGGGAACTAACTGAGGAGGTAAAAGGGAAAAGATTGAGAGGCCTTTACCAACCCATTCTGTTTGATATACAGGAATTAGGTCAACAGGACTCTCAAATTAGTGATAAAATCACAGAAAAAGCTTCTTTTGTCGGGGTTAACCTAATCACAAAGTTTAGTTTGGATGGTTATAACATCAGAGAGATCATCTATAAAAACTTGGAGATTATTAGATCTGATGCTGTATTGACCTGTAAACTGAAATACCCCCCCTAAAGTAGTGTTTAGAAGGGGCAACAACCTTAAGTGTTTATTATCAAAAAAGAAAGAAAATAGGCAAAGAATAGTAAAAGTAGGTATGACTAAATGTGGTAGATGTACATATTGTCCATACATGGACACAGGGGAAAGATTCAGCATCAGAGGGGTGGACTATATGACCCCACAGAGATGTGATTGTAATACAAAAGGTGTGGTTTATTTGGCATGCTGCCAGAATTGTCCTGTTTTCTACATAGGGAAAACAGACTGGAAATTTAAGGAAAGGGTGTATGAACATCTTTACAGCACCTGAACCTTGAAACAGGACAGCGCAATTGCTAAACATACCTTAGACTGTCCTACACTTTCATTTAAATTTAGAGCTATAGACTCAATTAAGGTGGATGAGATGAGAGGAGATCCTAGTTCTTTGATGCTGGAAAAATTAGAATTAATGTGGCAAATACGGACCAGAGCCTGCCAATACCCAGGATTGAATGAATATTATTCAATCAAATGTATATTAAAACTGAAAAGTCTAGCAAGATGATGGAGATTAATAGCTGAGGGGACACCTTACTTAGGGGTTGGGGACTAGGTTCAATACATTTATTCAGCAAACATTTTTATATTAATTCGTGACATTTTTGATATTTTTATATCACTGTGGTTGAATTTAAATTGTTAATTTTTAAGTCTTTAGGACATATTTATTTACAGTGTCACATTTATGTGTAGTTGAAGGGGTCTTTATGTACATTTTTAACATTTTTAATATATTTGGAAGTTCAAGAGTTTTTAACATTGGCATAGGATTTTATTTTAAAGTGTGAAACACTTTAGAACACCCGACTGCAATGGGTTTAATTGACCATACCACTATCCAGGCTTTGGGTGTTCGTGTGGAATTGGTTACAGCGGAGCTTACTAAGTACAGTACTGTAGCTTTAAATGCAGACTCCACTACGTAGTGCTGTTACGTATACTTGTAATTGACAAGGTGGAGGTGAATCATAATAATTAGTCAACAATGATAGAAACAGTTCAACTATTTCTTATGACTAAAGGACAAAAAATATTCCAGCTTGGATATTGTAATTATCAAAAGAATGTTGGTTACTACCCAACTATGGATAGACAGGTAACATCAACTATTTTTTTCAGTTTGTGAATGTATCAGTTGTAACTGACTGCATTTAACTAATTATGTATCCAGCTAGCCATAAAGGTTTGAAATCATACTAAATCGAATATGGATTTAATGTTTTAGTGAAGGTTTGTTAGAACCTTAGGTTTAAAGCTGCTGTAGTAAAATCCGGAATGTTGAGATTATTGACTGAAGCATTGCATTTGGAAATGTAAATGTAAACAGGATTGCAATACTGTTTGACAGTGAATTGCAAAGCTATTATATTGAAATGGTTGGTATTAATGTAATGAATGAATTGTAGGTGTGTTAATTAGACGTTGGGAGGGTATTTAATGAGTTGCTTTACACTTGAAACTTTGTCTGAGGAAGTCTCACTATCAGTGAGATGAAAAGCGCTTTACATTATTTTTGCTGTTTGCTGTTTGCTGTTTTTAAATAAAGAAGTGTTCGCATTGTGGACTTAGCTATTAACTACGCCTTGGCTTTTTGTGGGCTTGTGCCTGGCTGTTGGGACATTCCTTTTGCTGCGGTAAACAAACACACAACCCAAGTATAATGTGGAAATCACACCCTATAATCAGACCAATAGGTATGGACCTGTGTCTTGGGGTGGGTGGTATGTGGAACGTCCACCAGCATGTGGTCACAGTGCTGACTACTCCCTTGTATGTAACAATACTACTGAGTATGTGAAGGATATCCACATCAGAGGCCGTAATACCTCCACACTTCACAGCCTTCATCACACCAACAACTGTGTACAATGCACCCTTTTTCATGTACCTCCCTACACATCTTAAAGTGATGTGTAACTGAAGAGTGCTACCTTTATCACAGTGAGCTGTCACACAGATAATTGGCCATACCTAGGCACTTTTTGTGACATAAACATGGCTATCTGATGGTGCACCAATCAAGTTATTGCAAAAGATGCATGTATGGGCTACCTGTTCTGGTGATGGACACACTACATATATAGGTGTTTGACATCATTAATGGCATGGGTATCATTCATGACACTGTGAATTGTGTTGTATATACACACACACACACACACACACACACACACACACACACACACACACACACACACACACACACACACACACACACACACACACACACACACACACACACAGACACACACACACACACACACACACACACACACACACACACACACACACACAC
This sequence comes from Protopterus annectens, assembly GCF_019279795.1. Classification (NCBI taxonomy): domain Eukaryota; kingdom Metazoa; phylum Chordata; order Ceratodontiformes; family Protopteridae; genus Protopterus; species Protopterus annectens. The sequence continues at coordinate 1,133,193,155 of NC_056725.1, read as the reverse complement.
ATATATATATATATATGTATGCCATGCACACCCGTCAGCTAGCCTGTATCATACAGGTCTAGCAGTGCCCCTTCTAACAGCTCCAGCAGATGCTATATTGCCCAGACACTGGAGTGTGTGTGATTACCCTCACAGAGTGTGGATGTATCATAATAGTTGTTTGAGTGTGTTTGTGCAGAATCATCTCTTATCACTCTAAATCACATATGTTATATCAGAGGTATGGGATTTGTGGTAGTATTATTCTTATATTGTCCATGATTGTGGTTGGCTCTTTTAATGTTTTCCATGGAACTTTACCTGTGTCCCACTTGCTGGAGACCTCTGCTGAGATTACACTCATATTCAAGCAAATCAGTTTGCACAGCTTCACAATATGCACCCAACCCCAATTGTATGTCAGATCCCTGATAGATGTCCTCTGTATTTTTCATGTAAAGATGCTTATCTCACACAGACATCCTCTCCATTGTTATGTCACCTTGTGTGACAGTCACATAATACACATTTTCACCATGCAGTCCCTACTGTACCATATAGATATGTGATTGGTGTTGCTGCTGCAGCCATCTTCCATTTACATGTCCTCATCTGCTGTACTTTATGTTGTTTCACCTGTCCTCTTTCTTTGGGTTCATTCTTACAGTTCATGTGTGTGCCCCTATTCAATACATACACTTCCGCTGATTGTTCATTTACATGGCAGTCCATATCCTGTTACAGATCATTTACACAGCTTCAGTACAGAATGCCAGGAATGGGTTATCACAATATTCTGCCCTGTAGATACACAGTCCTGTACTGAGTTTGGACTATATACTTCACATTCATACTTCTCAACTGTCCAGATATTCACAGGATGTCCAGATGTGTTCCTTATCAAATGTGTGGCTTTCTGCCATATCACTGGGATGATCTCAGGACTGATGTGATTCAATATCACATACATTGAGTTTCATACTTTGAATTCCTTAGAACATATATCTTAACACAACCCTCTGGTAATTCTAACACATTTCTATTGGGCATATATGTCAAACATGTCCCTATTTCTGGGTCATTGTCCTCGCATTATGTTGGCCTTTGTCCAGATGACTCACACTAAGAGATTGAGATTTATCTGTGAAACCCTGGTAATCATTGTGGCATTCCACGCAAAACCACAGACTGTAATTGCTCTGATTTAAACAGGACTGCTATCCATATTTGCTTGCACAGTTTCCTGGTGGCAACACTGTTGCCAGCCATAACACCTCACTTAAACGTGGTGTGTGGCATGAATATGCATTGCGTGGCGTTGCACACTGCTGTTCACCACACAGCACTGCACACACATGTAAAGTTCATGCAGGCTTTGCACAAAGCCTACATGGAGGTTATTGAATTCCTAGGATAATGTGCCTTACTGCATTTAAAACTATGCCTCAGGGCTTACCCATTATCGCCCTTACACTAATGAAAACACTAGTAAAATCCTTTAAAATGGCACATTACAGTGCTAAAAAAGTATAACAGAATAATTTTTTTAGAAGATAAGTGAAATGATTTATATGTACATATACACACATACCAGAATACAAACACACACGCGTGCGAGAGAGAGTGTAGACATTTATATTTTAAAATAAGATAGGTAGTTGCACAAAAGGTTGGGTTACTATGGTATTATGATTAATACTACCACAGATTTAATTTTATTTGTCTTACATGGCAACCATGGTTATAGTTTTAACTTATATTGCACATGTAATTTGGTAATTGGTGCAGCAGTAGCATTGTCGCCTCACAGCAAGAGGATCTGTCGTTCGATTCTTGGCTGGAGCACCCTCTGTGTGGAGTCTGCATGTCCTCCCCACAGTTGAGTGGTGTTCGAAAGACATGCGTAAATGGGCGTGCCTTCATTGAAGGTTGGGTGTCGGGCTGGCACCTCGGCACCAAAAAAATCTACTGCCAATCATTAGCGGACCGGAGTTCCACTGTGGCGACCCCTAACTGGGAAAAGCCGAAAGAAGAACATATATATTAAGCAAATATTCAGTCTTAATTATAATTTGCTGGCTCTGTGTGTACTGAGCAAGTGTTTAGCAGATCCTTATGTTATTTCATACAGCAAGTCAGACTAAATGCATGACAATTCCCTGTTCTTGACTAAATAAATATATGTCATTAAATCATCATACACTGGCAGCATTATATGTGTAATATCTGAGAATGCATTTATAAATGTCTGCAGTGGCTGAGTTACTTAGATTTTGAAATGCCCTGTTGAAATCAGGTTGAAATGATTCTGCTTTTATAGTTATTTACAAATAGGTAGCTTATTACATAAAATGTCAGTCTAAGTATATACATGTTGCTTAATTCTGCTTATCATACTTAATTAGGAAGTCAGCATTTAAAGATCACTCAGTTATGTTTTACATAAATAAGCATTATTATTGTTATTATTATTGTTATTATTATTGTTATTATTTGAAGTATGTCCACTGTTTAGCTAGATATGGCTTCCCCAATTAGCTGAATATTTTATGAAGAAACACAGTAACAGCTCAGATCTAAAATTATTTAATTTTCAAGAACAAAACAAAATGTTGCATTGATTTGTTCAGTAAATTACAACAATGCAGTGATCAGGAGGTTGTTTTCCCTTAGTATTTCTTGCATTTTTCAGAGCTCTTAAAGTTGAAACATCAAACTTTGTTAAATGCATTTTAAAATGCTGAAAGCAAAATTAATTGCAGATCAATGATATGGGGAATGCTTTGTAAAGCACTATTTGTATGACAGTGGACAGTTTCTTGAATTTTTAACAAGACACCTGGCAACCTTGGTCCACTTGTATAATTAGTATAATGAATGAAGATAAAACAGCCGCTTTGTGAGGATTTCTAACACTGGAACCCTGCAGATTTATAAACCTGCAAGTTTTTTGCTGCAAATGAAACAGGTAATAAACCACTCAAGGTTAAAATCAACAGAGTTATATCCAATTTCACCAAATTGCTGTTATTTCTTGAAACAAAGAGTTGAAAACATGCTTGTGTGCTTTTGCAATATACTGAGCATTTGTGTATTCTAAATTCTGTCACATTCCTGTTTTTAATGTTGTTGTTGTCTTTCGGCTTTTCCTAGTTAGGGGTCGCCACAGCAATTTGATTAATTAAATCTACTTGCTTAATTAAAGCATAAAAGTGCAATTAAACAAATCAAAGTTAAGTATGATTTGTTACATTAAATATAAGGAAATGCATTGCAATTTAAGTTTACTTTATTCTCTGATATGTCAATAAAATTTAAAATCAGGCAGGAAAATGTGGAAATGTTTTCAATTTCCTCTATACTTTTAGTTCTCATTGTATACAATATTCTTCACTTGAGCTGTTTAGTTCAGTGTAGAATCTGAAATTTGTTCTAGTTTTTCATCTATAATGAGGCTGTAATGAGCCATTGTACTTATGTATGTTTGTATTGCCGAGTGTAGAAAATCCTGGTAAAATCAAAATATGATATATTTATTTGCAGGCTCAGCAATGTAAAGGGTTACTTTTTAACTGAGACACCAGTGAACTGGATTCAGATAGCGGCCCAGTTATCAGAAGATTAGTAGGGAGGATGAGTTTTTAGTGATTTGCTCAACTTCCCTGGTAGATGAGTGTGAGGGTTTCCATATTATATCTGTTGGTACTCATGTGATATTAGCAACATGTCACATAAATTGTAGTTATTGCGTGAAAAGGAGGGCAGAGCCTCCAATGGCACAAACAAGGTGTCTGTGAGAAACGTTAATTAGCTTGTTACACCATGCTCCCTCCTTAGTGGACCTCTCTGTTAATGTCAGGGCTCGAAAAATATAATTTTTTGCTATACAGTGGGATTCACTGCCATAACCTAGTACTGATTGAGTGAAATCATTGTGTGCAGTAAGGAAATATGATAAGGGATGTTAAGGAATTTTGACAAATGTCTTTCTCATGAGTGTCATTAACATTTAAAGATGGATAAATTACCTCTCCAAAATAATAAAAGCATATAAAACAAAACATTAAACATAATTATATTACAATGTAAGAATTGGGAGTACCTGCAGCTGCAAACATCTAAAACAATAGACAATCATATTGTTTTAAATTTTCCATTCTCTAGATCTATTAAAGTTCCTCTCTAAAGGAAAACTGGATAGAGCAAGAAAAGAGGCTGTAGCCAACAATCAGAAAATTTAATTGAAGCACAAAAATTGTTGAGATGCTTATTGAGAAAAGATATGATCAGAATGAAGTCATGATCTCATATTAGAATGTGATGCCAGTGACCTAATAATGGAAAGAGATGCCAATGGCCTACAAAGAGGCCATGTAATATAAATCAGTAAGGAGAGGTTATATGTTCTTTACAACAAGAAACGTGATAATAATGGCACCATTTATGTATATTCTGTGACACAGTTTAATCTATTGTTTAGTAAGATTGTTGCAGTTGTGAAAAAGGCTTTGGGCATGTTATAGGTTCATAAGTTCATAGGTTGGTACTGGGCTATCTGCCCAAAGGCATATATTAGCCCAGCCACATTGTGCGGTATTCACCGCCCCTTTAGTAGTTCCCTAGACCCTTGTACTAGCAGCTAGTACCCTTGGCCCCTATCTAGTAGTGCTGTTGGTGTGATCCTCGGTGTGAACTTTCTGTTACCCATCCACTCATCAAGGTTCCCCTTGTAGAGTGATAATGAGGGGCTCTGTCTTATGTAGAAAAGGGACCCTGTTCCATACTAAGGAAAGTCTCTGTGAAAGGAATCTATCCCTCTATAATGTTCTGTTCATTGTTGTGTTGAGGTTTATATCCCTAGAGCGTGTAGCTCGAGTAGATTTGGTTTTGCTAAGATGGAGCATGTTCAACATTTCTGGGTTGGACATGGCTCTGCACATTAGACAGAGATCGCCTCTGAGAAAGCGATATGCAACAGAGAACAGTCTTAGCTTTTTCAATCATTAAAAAATGAGTTCCAATCCACAGATTTCTAACAGCAGGGGGTGACAGTACTGGGGATTTTATGGCATACAGTTACTTTGTTAGACACCATGAGAATACCACTCATTTGATAAGCCCAAGCAGAGGGGCCTCGCCCATGGGATGTGCTCTGTGTTTCCTTATTTTATTAAAGTTTTGATACTATTAATGGAAAGAAATGTGCTTGTACCAAAAACTGTCCCTTTGCTTTTATGTAATCGGTTTATTGCCTGATATGCTTTAACATGACCCCACAGTTTGTTTAATACAAGAGAAATAAAGTTTCACTTTAAACTGAGACTGCAGGTGCATATCAGCACATTAAAAATAAAAATGGGGATACGATAACAGCTCATTCTGGTTATCCAGACGTCCTTTAAAGATGCAATATTAGGCTTAATAAAGGCATTATGGACTCTTTAAGGGAAGTCTCTCGAATTTGAAGTTCAGTACTTTTCCTGAAAAAAGGCCTAATTAATTAATATAGTTGGAAATATTTAATGAATTAATTCCTGTTTAACACAAATACTTTTAACTGATGATATGCAAACTCCTATTACTTAAACTTGGTTTTATCTACTTGCTTTATTCGCTGGAAGGTTTTCTTGCCTTTTCTTGCCAAGGTCGGAGGAAGTGTGTTTTTTAAGCAAAGTTCTATAATCTGTCTTTGCAGCACTAATTTTGGAATGTATATCATATGAGCCTGTGTCTCTAACTATGCACTTAAAAAGCTGTTGAATTAAAGTTCCATAACTGTAGGCATTGAGCTCAATGTGTCCTGATCAGACATGAGTGTTTATATGCAAATCATGAAAACCTAGGGTGAGAGTGTTGCCACTTAATAAAGCAGAAATCATGACATTTATTCAGTTCCTAAAATCCATAAAAATGAATTAGGTCCTTCCTTCCTTTGAAATCTATTGTATTGAGGAGTGGGGAACCCATTAGCATCCAAAAGCAAATTCTTACTTGAGGGATTCCCTGGGTTTCATATAAAAGGTTCACCATCTGTCTATTACTGTTAACAGTCTTTTAAATACAGTTCGTATCCCGGCATCACATACGGCTATTCCTCATTCAGTAGGATTTGAGTGGCTCTGATAGGAATTGTTGGCTTCTGAAGCACCAAAGATTTTAAAGATTTGATTAGTAGATGTATTACAGATAGTATTACAGAACCTTTTATTAACATCTTACCTAGCTATCTACCTATCTATCCATCTATGTATCTGTCTGTCTGTCTATTTATCTATCTGTGTGCATGCATTTGTTTTAGTTTTTCATATAAATATTATGAACAAATCTGTGGTGTAGCTATAGGTATCACAATGGCATCCAAGTATTTCAGTTTGAGTCCTACTATAAGGGAGAAACAATTGTTTTATCCTTCACTACAGGTCAAACATTAAATATTTGCTGCACTGTATCAAATATTTTATATGCTTAAGGGCAGTCTGAATGATTTCCATGTTTATGCACCATTTGAATAATTCAACAGATTTGCTACAATTAACTATACAATATGGGGAGCAATACATTCCTTCATTAAGATAGCATACACCTCAACTTTCTTAAAGCCACGATAGTAAGACATTAAACCAGGAAAATTTGTAACCTGACTAATGGGGAAAGATCTTAGGAAAAGGGATTCATTTAAAAGAACAGATTTAGAGTGAGACCTCATGCTGATACAATGATTAGTGAAGATGTAAGAAAAGCAGCTGAAATAAGAATATAACAAACAGTTACTAAGATCACTGTACATGAAAAAAGGAATACATTTACAGCAATAGCATTGATATCTAGTTTGATTCGTATAGTATTAAAAAAAGTAGTTAGCAATTTGGCTTTTTAACTGTGATAACATCCTGTTTTTATAAATAAAATACACAGGTGTTTTAAACAAATATTAGAAAATGAATTTCAAGCATTAGTAGAAACATCAAAAAGGATCATGTAGCTATCTAAACTGCTATTCTTTGTATGTATGATATAGTTCAAAGACCACTTTATTTCAGCATGACTAAAAGAAAAAAACATATTCAAAATGCAATGTTATTTTTCTAGTAGTTCCATATTTCTGATGTAGGTGGCCTTGAGCTGGGGGTACAAAGACTTCAATTTGAGTAAGGCTACTATAGGGCTTTGCACTTCTGTTTATGAATTTTTCTACACTATCAAAAAAAAACAGTCAGTGGTTTGTTCTGACATGCAGAGATATATAATAACTGTGTTTTTATAGTTGATGTTCAAGGTTATCAGTCAACAAACAGCAAAGGAGATACAGAAAGTTCAGTGGATTATAAAGAAGGCTGATGGCCGACATTTTTGATGCCTGTACACAACTAAGATGAAATGATTCCATTAATTTCAATGTGTACTTAAAGTGAAAGTATTAAGGCATATGTAACTTCCAAGTAACGTTGTGTTAGCAAGTGATTGGATAACACGTAACCGATGTGAGCTAGGAGATGCATTCAAATATATTTGCATATATTACCATGTTAATAGTCTAAAGAGGTCTTACAAAACTGATTAAGAGATGAAAGTGCTTACTGTTTTATCTGGTTTAATGGAGAAAATGGGTTTTTAATGCACGCTGGATTAACAAAAGATCCTTCTATACTATAACCACTCTAAGAACCGAGCCAACTGATATATAACAGTTTATGGTAACTTTAAATTAATGGACTTTTACTTTCTCAGAGGTGGATGCCAAAAGTCACAGCTCACACAGTGCAGTTACTCTTCATACCAGTTAATAAATAACTAGCCCCAGACCTTTGAAACAATTTAGCTAGAAGAAATTAAAACAATATGGTTTAAAAGTAAATATATATGAAATTACACGGGCACACAGGGCAACACAAAATAAAAGGTTTCAGACAGATAGATTGTATTTCAGAAATACAGACTCTCCACCTAGCTGTTTCTAATGCTTTAGCTACTAATCACTGCGGTTTAACATTTTTTGTGGAACACTGGCCCCTGCTGTCTTTCAACCTTCAGTCCTTTTCCAGACAATTAACAGATTTGTTTCCTATCATGGGGTGAGGCTGAACTAAATAGTGCAGTCATCTAGATAACCATTAGGAGTGGTTCAGCATTTCTTGTTTTTGCCCTTGCCTTAACTTGCATACACCTGGCTAGATACTGAGAAGAGGAATGCCATGGGCCATCTGCAGAGGATATCCTATCACATCCTCATGGTGTATTCTCTCCAAGTGGCTGTGACTCTTCCCTCTATGGAGATTGCATAACCCACTGTGTCCCAGAGTGCATACAAACCCCTTTCACCACTCCAGGAGAGGCAAATAGTCCACTTTCCTATACTCCTCCCCTCCCTTCTGGGATTTTCATTTGCCTGGTTTGCTAACTGAACCTTGGTTACGTAAGTCACAGTCATAGCTCCATCCTTCTAAGCCAGAGATCTTGGCTATAATCCCCAAGGTTTAACTTTCAAAGGAGTCAACTCACCAAACTAAACTGAATGAGATCTTACCCATGGATGAAAGCTCAGAAGTAAGCATTTTTATGGGGTGGTGTATACTTCCACCCCCCCCCAGACATATACCAATGCCACAGTTATGCAAACACAAAGAAGTGAGAAATCTCTGAAAATCAATGAATAATTTCAAGTGCACACACCTGTAAACTGCACTGGCAGATATTACCTATACAAAGCAGTAGGAATCTTTGGCACTAGTATGTTGAGACTTGTAGATGTGTAAGGTAGGCATCTATTACACATAATCTATAACTAAAGAGGATTGTAATCTGCATACCAATACCTAAATTTTTACAGAAAGTGGCAGTCAAGACAAAATTAAATGAATTCAATACAGGCAGCCACATTTAATTAGAAATGAACTAGCACTCACTCAAAATGGTGGACAGCTCCAGAAATCCTAGAAGGTCATTTAACCTGATATCTGGATGGATGTACTAAATTATTACGGTTCTTCCAAACAAGTTTAGTGGCATCTTTATTTAGCTGTAGTGCTTTTTTGACTTGCTGTTCTCTACCTGACTGTCACTGATCTCTGTCTGCATTTGATTTTGGATTGGAGTTATTCATTTAAGGTTTGGTTACATCTATTTTTTTATATATTTTCTTATATACTGCATTTTGTTTTCTTTTAAGTTTTTTGTTCATTTTGGAGTTTTAAGAGTTCTTGGCTAGAGTCAGAAAAAAATTCTTCTGCAGACACCGAATAATATCCAGCTAATTAGTAGAAGGAGCTGATAACTAGCATCCCTTCTTTAACTACAAATATTATGTCATCTTTATTTAGCTGTAGTGCTTGTTTGACTCACCATTCTCTGCCTGACTATTGCTGCTCTCTGTCTGCATTTATTTTTTTCCCACCCACCCATTCTGTTGTGCTTTTAAACTCGGTGGCTTGGTTGTCCACCCCTATTATAAATCTGGTTTTGGACATTCCTCTCAGACTCATCTCATCAGCTCATTCTACTGAGAACTGAGAGATTAACTGGGAATAGAACTGGATCAAGGAGACATGGGGCCCAAGGCAGGACACTGGACTGGGGCCCCCTGTCAAGTGATGTCATAGCCTCATTGTACCCTACCCATCATTCACAATTCTTGCTTGTTGCATTCAGTCTCTCCTGTACATTTCCACAATCAAGCTTTACAGTTTAACTCTACAAGATTTTACTGCTAGCATGCATTTTCTGAACGATATGAAAAGTCTGTACAGCCTTATTGTTTATTAGTATTATATCCTCAATGATTTGTCAGATATGCGAAACACAGACCTAAATTATGGCGCAAAAAACTACTTTCACTCCATAGCTAAGTAATAAGCTAGTTGCCCTTTTGGGAATTTTAAGCCTAGCCAATTTCCCTTGGTGAGAATCAAACCTAATACTTCTTGCTCGTGAGGTAAACACCTTAAACATTATGCTAGCAATCAACTTTGAGGTCTTCAGCCTAGTCTCCAGTGACTCGAATGCCATCTCTGACCACTGCTTGCAGCTGATTGTAGCAACCAGTGGTTTATGTTAAGGGCCAACTGTTTCACTGGAGATGACTTTGCAATCACAGAGTCTACCCAATGCCTTTTCCTTACTAGGAGGAGGTCTACTAGAGTTGCATGTCGCCCACTAAGTACCTAAACCAGCTTTAGAGACCTCAACTTTTCCTTACCAGGAAGTTCTCAGGCCACAGTATCCTTAGCTACTACAAGACTAAAATCCTGGTCCAACTTCTTAGTATTATTGCAGACTTTCAAGGGGTGACCTCTGCTTAGCCTTCCAGGCTATGAATGACCTAGCATTCTTTGAACTCCTTCATCTAAATAGAACCAATAGTAAAGGAAACATCTGTTCTAAAGACCCAAGCATATATCACCACAACACCACCACCAAATACTGTGACAGACACCTGACGCAATATATAACCGGTTTCTAGAACAGGCAGCCATTACCTAAAAATCAGAGAACTTCTCTAGCAACCCTTAAAACTGCTGTCTAGCACCTGGTGCACAGTATTAAGACTATGAGCATGTTAATATGCTGCTTCTTGCAGCGCAGGGTTTGATTCCCTCAGCCTCTACTTGCCTACTGCATGACTCTGAGCAAGTTACTTAACCAGACACTGTTGGAAGATAACTCAAAAACTGGACAAGGCAGTTCAATGGCCAAATTGTGGCCTGCTTAGCACCTATGAACTTTAAAACCAGTCTAGATAAGAGGATGAGTCATAGAAAATAGTCATATGCCAAAAAAGTTTATTTTATGTGGGATCCACTACCAGTAGTGACTACCAGTCTGCCACAGTACTGTGTGATGCTGAGCTTAGTGATTGCCACTTTTGGTCAAAAGCTTAATAAAAATACACTCATATCAGAAGATTAAAAACTGTTGATAAAAGTTAAGAAAGCAGAGCCCTTCATAATAAAACTATTCTGACATTAACCTTTAGTAGAAGAATCGCCACTGATAATCAAATACTTAACAGTAATACATACAATGGTATAAAGAGATGTTGCATGAAGACTACATAAATATCATGACCAGGATCCCCCATCAACATCTTTTAAGGGGGGGGGGGTCACTGCTTCCAACATTCCGGGTCAGGATAAAGTGCTGCCGTTAAGTACATAGAACTAATTTCAACCAATGATTTTTTTTCCCCTCCATTACTTAACTTCAGACATAATAAATAGGACAAGCTCATCAGCAAGAACAGCAGGATATGGCTGGCTAGTAATAGCCTACTGTATTACAGACACCAGAATTACACATCATCTTCTTATTAGTATGAACCAAAAAAAATCTAGATGGATGTGTGATTGTTATTTAATGCATCCATTAAAAGCTTCTAGTCATAATGGTCACAGCTATGTTAGGATTGAAACAGTGTGGTAGTTTAGGATATGACCCCACTGTAAAAGAATGTGACAAATGACTAACGCACCTCATTACTAAATAAACATAAATAAAAAAAATTAATTCATGCTGCCCTGTACATCGAGACATTTTTAGACATTTCACCTGCAAAGAGTGATTCCAAAATTGAAATCTTCGAACAAACTCCATTAACATCCCTATGTAGAACACACCACAAATCATCCTTCTGTCCCCAGCCAAACACATATATCCAGAACAAATCCAATATTTGTCTACTAGTGCCAACAACCCAACTCTTATTAGAGCCTGACCAGCTGTTAATGACAAAAAAAAAAAAAAACAATAAAAAATATATCTAGGGCAGTTGCTAATTGGCTGATAAGTGCCTTAGAGGCAATTTCCATTGGTGCTCTGAGCTGTCCAGCACTCACAGACCAACACTGCAGAAGACTCTTCTCATTCAAATGTTTAGAATCCAAAGAATATTAAAATTCTGATTTAATTTACTTAAAAAAATAAAATGAGTCTATTCAAGTTTGTAATCTGTGCCTATAAACTGCTCTTCAAGCCAGTTTGCATGACAATAATCTGTCCATCTATCCATCCTTAACCTCTTTTCCCATATTGCACATGGGGTTGGGGTGTCACTTCATCAGTGAAAATCATCTCAAGCCAAGGTTTACACTGCCAGGTGGCTATCCCTGTCATGGTAGTTCATCTGTACCACTCACTTGCACACACACTCTCACCTACGGCCAATTTAGAGTGTCCAATCCACCTACTGCATGTCTTTGGAATGTGGGAGGAAACTGGAGCACCCAGAGGAAACCCACGTGACCGCAGGGAGGACTTGCAGACTCTGCACAGAAGGCACTCCATAAATAATCATTAGGGGGATAACTTTTGAAAAGAAGATTGTTGAAAAAAATCAGTTTACACACTGGGCTCATAAAAGATAAAGAGTGCTTTAGAGTGATTAGTGCAGCAGGACATTAGTAATACTGCAAATGTGTAGTGTTCAGGCTGCATTCTAAATACTCTGGGCCTGATGGTCACTACAGCCCAACTGTAACTGCAATGGCAATGTCATTCTCAAAACTCTCTTCCACCACACCTGTGCTTCACCTTGCCTTTCAATTAACTGTCAGCTCAGTGCAGTTCAGTAAATGCTGTCTCTAGGCAGACAGACAAAACAATATAACCCTACTCCCCACAAGTATTTACTAAGCACTGTGTGAGAAGTATAGCTTAAAAACACAGCAAAGACTGTGTTTTCTGAACTCAACACTTAACAATTTGCCAGAAAACTACAATTTTATGAGACTGGCCAAATATATGAGGCAAAAATCTGGACATTCTGCGAAAATCTGTACATTTGAATGGTATGTTGCCATACTGATAAAATTATACATGAAAAGCCAACTGACTGACAAAAAAGCCTTGGCTAACAAAGCTGGAAGGTGGAAGTGACAATAATGTGACCATGATCGATGAGTTACTTACCTTATGTCCTCGTTTGGTCTATTCCAACTGGCAAATAAACAAAGTATTAGGGTAGGCAGTTCAGTAGATGGATGCTGGCACTGAACTCTTTTTCTTTTTTTCACACTTCAAGAGGAGTCATGAGTCAGTAAGGAGACACATCAGGATCAGCCAGCCAAGCTGATTAGAAGTACGTGAAACAATAAAAGTGTGATGTAATGGACCTACTACATCACCTGTGACCTGTGCAACCTGCCACTGAACCGAATGAACTATTAAGTTAGTCAGGCCAAGGGAAGGCAGACATTATGCACCTGCTTAGTGATGCCTGAGGGACATCAGTAGTAGTAATGTGCCTCACACTCTCCTATGAAAGGGAGAAGCCAAGCCAGCCAGCCACCATGCCCACGAGAAACATATAATGCTGTTAAAACAGACTGGAATCATCAAATCATAATCCGAATTCTGAAAAAAAAATGTTACATTATTACCCATTTTTGAGTCCCTAGCGTTCATGGGGCCTTAGGCAATTGCCTATGTCGCCTATTGCTGGATACAGCTCAGATTGGGAAGGCCCTCTCCCTTAGTCTCTTAAACTTGAATTAATTTCTGTTTCCTACCTACTGACTTACTAAAAAATGCACTTTATTCAGCTGTTTTTACTGTATTTGTGTTGTGTTCAATTATATTTAATATCCACACACAGCAAAAGGTTCTCCTGTTCGATTCTCGGCTGGAGCGCTTTCTGTGTGGAGTCTGCATGTCCTCCCCGCAGTCGAGTGGCCTCCGAAAGACATGCGTGAATGGGAATGCCTTCGCTAAAGGTTGGGCATCGGGCTGGCAACTCAGCACCATAACAATCTACTGCCAATCACTAGCGGACCGGAGTTCCACTGTGGCGACCCCTAACCAAGCCAAAAAGACAAACATCCTACATTTATTTCTGCTTATTAGTAGCTTGATTATATTGTAAATGTTATTCTTAGTCTCTTAGTTCTGATTTAAGCACTTGGGCTCCAAACTAGTTATCTAACATAAGGAAACTTTGTGGTCTACATTCTTGCAGCAGGAGTGGTAGCTTACACCCTTATGTGTTGTGAATTGCTAGTTGAAGGCTCATTGTGTCTATTATTCTAAAAGTGTCTTAGTTCTTTTAATCTGTGTAGACTCTGATCTCTTGCAATATATATTTCCCTTAAAATACCCTTACTGCCTGGACAGATTATTTTTAACTACTAGACCATCTAATCTGCACATAGCTCTGCGCTGCTTATCAAGTTTCCTGTCTTACTGACCTGTTCAATATTTCAATTTCCCTCACTCCTCCTTAGTATATCAGTAGCCATTGATATGCACTTTATAACTCGCTCTGTGGTCATTCTGGTTGAGATGGGAATTCTGAGGCATTGTAGCAATTGCCTCATGTACACTGACAACCCACTTATTCTTAATAAAAAAGATAAAGTATGCAAGAGGTGTACATAAATTTTAACTCTGGAGGCAAAACTCTGTCATACAAGCAAAACTAATCTATAGAGGTTGACAGTGACAGTTGTACCATCTCTACTGCAGAGACTAAAGACCCTGGACATAAATCTACTTATGCTGAGGCACTTACAAGTAACCTTCTTAAAACACTAAGACCTCCTGCACAGCACAATCAAAAATTGGGGCCTCAGCTTTCATGTAAACACTTTGTTAAAACACCACACACATCTACACAGTAACACTGTATCCAATATATCTACTGCTAAGCCCTTAAGGCAAACCAGTGCAAAGCCAAATTTCCTGGTCATTGGTGATTCTATAGTGAGGCACACCTATGCCCCCCTCACCAGACTAAGTAAGGAAAGAGTTATGGTTAGCTGCCTTTCTGGGGCTAGGATCTGTCAAGTCACACAGACACTAAGGTCATTGAACCACAGGTACAAGTATGACTCTGTGATAGTCCATGTGGGTGTTAATGACCTGAGATGTACCTCACTTGACTATATAAGGCATGACATGATCGAGCTGGTGGATTATGTATCTCAGGCAGATATGAGCCTAGCACTGAGCAGCACACTACCTTCTCCAAGGATGATGCCAAATTACTAACATAAAATGATTGATTTTAACAAGTGGTTTAGCTTCTTGTGTCAGTCCAAGGGGGGACAATATTTGATGGCTTGAGAGGACATGGTTAACAGACCACGCTTCTTTGCCAGGGGTGGTCTGTACTTATTCCCTGTAGGTTTTTGGATGTTGGTAAAGACCTTTTCCACCCACATAGTGTTTTTTTTAGGCAATGCAAAACTGATAAACCTCCTGACTTAACTGAACCTATGAAGGAATATCTGAAGGTTGTATACTCAATACTAGACGTCTTAACAAGAAACTCCACTCCCTGCTAGCCTTCCTCTACCTGTAGAGTGTAGATATCTGTGTAGTAATGGACACATGGTTTAAAGTCATGGAGAGTACCCCAGCAATGCAATGTTATAATGCTTTTCACACCTTTAAACCAGCTACTGCACAGGAGGGAACTAAAGGTGGACGTGTCTTAGTCTATATTAAAACATACCTCATATTCAGACTAGTTAAAGTGTGTGACCCACTGGAGCTCATACATATGCAACTTACCATAAACAGGGTCTCATACCATATCCTTAAACCCTATATGTCCCATCAATGTACCAGGAAACCCATACTACTTATCTCAATGTATTAGGGTCCCTCACCATTCAAACCAATGCGATATTCAAGAGGGAGTTCAACTACCCCCCTGTAGATTGAGACTCCTACACTGCTTCTAATGCACAAACCCAGCAATTCCTATATTTTGCTAATACCAACATCCTAGAACAGTTGGTCCATTCTCCTACCAGGGTTACAAGCATCCTTGACTTTGTACTCATAAACATAGGGGGGGATGTTCTTCAGTCAATAAAATGTCTTTGCTCATCAGATCTGACCATAAGGCAGTATTGCTTGAAATAAAAATTAAATCCAGGGAAACCAAAAACCTTTAGGAACTATACCAAGGCTAACCTCTCTCTACTAAGTGACACCTTGGATAAATTTCAAGCACCCCCAAACCCAGTAAAAACCATAGCATATGCTGAGCTATTGACAAAAGTCTCTGTACAGCCATATTGATAGCTGTAAAGCAAAAACTGTACTCACTCGCATTAAGAATAAGACAAACTCAAAAGACAAGCCACACTGGTAGAATCACAGTATCAACTGGTTATGCAATAATAGAAAAAAAATCTTGACCAGGCATAGCAGGAATAAAGCCATGCATACTAAAAGTTCTCTGACCAATCTAAACATGCAGCTAAGAAGATTAATTAATACTTCAAGGGCTAAATTTGAAGAAAGAAATGAGTTTCTCAGGCAAAGGACAACCACAAAGCTTTCTACAGCTGTGTCCATAACCTCAAGGGAAATGCGCAACACTGGGTAGAACTTATTGTAAATGGCATCATCACACTAAACTGGAGGCCATTGCTAGCCTTTTGGCTGACAGGTTAGGCTCATATTCTCTCCCACTCCCACCCTCTCCCTGATAATCCAAAGGAAATACTGCATACCACAACCCCCCGAACCATTACTAGGGAACAGGTCATCAATGCACTTTCCAAGGCCAAAAACACTACATCAATGAGCAATAACATTCTGGGATGCTTAATAAATAGCATAAAACATTCTGTACACTTTCTGTTCCATTTGAATCACTTTTCAGCTGGAGCCGACAATCATGTTTTGTGCCCAAAGAATAGGAGATAGCTACAGTCATTGCCCTGCACAAATGAGATCCAGGCAGTGATCTGGGTAACTACAGGCCCAATAGTCTGATCAACCTCATATTTAAGACCATAAAGATAATAATCATGGACATGATAAATGAGGGCATAGGTAACCTGAAACACTGGACCTATCACAGTTTGAGTTTGTTAAAGGAAAGTTGTGTTTATTAAATCTGGTGGACTTTTTTGAGAGGGTCATCAAAGCATTGGATGAAAGAAGACAGTGCAAACAGCTTACCTTGACCTGGTCAAGGATTTTGATACAATACTCCATAGGTATAAACCCTTTTATCACCAACTCAATAGCCAGCTGTCTCACTGATAGGACCTAGGAGGTCAAAATAGGTGAGGCCACCTCCACCAGGAGGCCAGTCACTAGCACAGTCCTCAAAGTTTCGGTACGGAGCCCCCTACTTTTTGTCATCTATTTCTATGAAATGGAAGCAAACGCTGAAGGTTTGCGGCTGTCTAAAGTTGTAGATGATTGCAAGCTGGGGGTTGTCATCAACTCCTCTGCAGACACTAGCATTCTTCAAGAAGGCCTAACAAGTGGTGCCAAAGTTATGGTCTTAAAGTCAATGCTAAGAAATGCATAGCTGTACCCTTTAGGAAGTCAACCATCATGGTTAATTACCCTGTTGATAATATACCACTAAGAGTTGACCCAGTGGTCAGGAATGTGGGTACGCATGTAGACAGTAGCCTTACCTTTGACCACCAGGTGACCACAGTGATGAGGAAATCCTTTTATGTTGTGCAACTTATATGTAAGAGCATAGCATCTAGGACCAAAGAGGTCATTATCCCACTGTACTCCACCCTTATCAGACCAATCATAGAGTACAATGCTCCTTTCGGTATGTACCTGAATAGCCATATGCAACAGAGGTTCCTTCCCCTTACAAAAAAAAATGCAAGGCATAACAAACCTGCCTTATGCAGAGTAACTTAAAACCCTTTCATTATACTCAGTCTCCTATAGACTGCTGAGGGGTGATCTATGACTGGCTTACAAGGCATTCACAAACCCCACACTTATGAATCTCTTACATATTTGTAAGTCAAGCAGTTCCAGAAACAGAAGGTCAAGGGACCTGAATTTAGTCTGTGACATAAACAGAACATGCTGGGGAGATAGATATGTGTCCCAGATGCTGCCTGTCCTGTGGAACAGGCTTCCCATCCATGTGAAGCTGAGTTTGTCTATTACCCAGTTTAAAAGCAACCTAGACCAGTGGATGGGGAAAAGGAAATTTACACTGAGTCTGGCATCCATGTTCCTTATGGACAGAGGTACTGTATAAATTCCTGACTCTCAATGCCCTATTTGGATACAGGACATCCTTACTCTTTTGGGAAAAATTGGCTAGGGTTAGAAAGGACCCTGGAATGTTAGTCTAGTAACAATCTATGAATCTTTAAGGTAGTCATGCAGGAGTGGCCTTAGGTCAACTGGTGCCCTAGGCAAAAGGGCTCCACGGCACCCTCCACCACACCACTCGGTGCCCCCATCCTGGTCTATCTATACCAAATAAATACTGGGAAAGCACCCTACTAGAGCGGTGCCCTAGGTGGCCGCCTAGTTGGCCTATGCCTAATGCCCGCTATGTGATATGTCCCACTTGAAAAAATATAAATAAATAAATGATAGATTTCCTCAAAAAGACCTCCACATGAAAAAGCAATGCATTTTGTTTATTTACAAAACATTTTATAATTCACTATTTCACATTTTGCAGTCATTAAAACTGTTCACCAAATATGGAAAAAGCATTTGCATCAGTTTCTGTTTTTCATTTACCAACTCTCAGAACACTTTAAGAAAGATGATAGCTTATCTGGTGCTTGGAAAACAGGTGTAGTTATAAATACTCTTATTAATTCTGGTATATCTATTTAATTACTCCAACACTTGTAGTAGTAGTGTAGTGTAAAACCTTTTGGAATCCCACCCACTGACTGTCAAGCATTTAACAAATCCGTCTTGCTAAATGTAAATGAGATGTGTGTGTATGTGTGTGAGTGGGGGGGGGGGGTCAAGCCCAGCATATGATGACCTAGTGGACTGCCTGGGGCCATATGTTAGCTGGGGACCCTGTCCTGGCCATAAGAATAAAACAATATCATGAAAAGCTACCCTTCTATCTTCTAAATAGTGGGAGATTTCTTCCAAGGGCTTCCAGCACCATCAAACACTTTTCGTACCACCACAAAATGTAGTGGGGGGAGACATACCTCTCAACCTCTTACACTAGAAATCTGGACAAACCCTAACATAATGGGGGACAAAGGCCCAAAAATAGGGACAGATTTTAAATATTGCTCTTGTAAACCTAGAAAGTTGTTAGAACAAGAGAATTCATGTTAGCATCCATTTTCCAAACTATATGGAGCCTGAAACTCAAATGTATGACATGATTTAGTGACTTCAATCCTCATTGATTTGCTAGAAAACCACTAATTTTATAAGGAGCAGATCAAAAATATAAGGAAAAAATCTGGACAATCTGCAAAAATCTGGACAGTTGAGAGGTATGGGGGGGATATTAGTTATGGGGAGAGATATTGTGTATGTGTGTGTGTGCATGTGTGTGTGTGTGTGTGTGTGTGTGTGTGTGTGTGTGTGTATCTTCAAGGATGACTACTTTTGTTGCCTCCAGTGGATTATACAAAACAGCCCTTTAGTATGATTACTGCCCTCCAGAAAAGTCAGGTATGTTAAATTACTTGGTATAGGCATATTAATTAGTCAGTCATAGCAATCATTAAAGCATCATAGTTATCCCTCAGAAAATATTTATTTTTATCCAAGTCCCAGGAGCATTGACTGGTTTAGTGACTTGTTTAGAGTCACGCAGTAGGCATATGGGGGAAGGTAAAATTAAATTATGTACCCTTGACTAAAGAAAACAGGTTATTAAGAGCTTAGAACCTTAACTCACTGCACTAACTGTCAGACCTTCCTTAATGTCTTAATTTTCTGATAAATCAGTCAGTTAATGCTAGTCATTAGAGTTTCATCGTTGTTGTGCAGAAAATGCATTTTAAGTTTACTGGATATGTCTAGAACCTAAGGGTCTGAGTTATTAGCATGATGCTTCCCATATTCAAAAGTCATGCTTTGAATCCTTCCATCTACAATTGCCTACTGTGTGCCTCTGAGCATGTTGCTCAGACAATTCTCCTCGGTCATCATGAAAAGGAACACTTTGTACAGTGCATTTACCTGTTCAGCAAAATGATAAAAGAAATAGTATTTAAAATGTGTGCCTTTGCCCCTCATTATTTTTGGCCAGAATTCTTGAGCAAAGAAGTTGAGAGGTATTTTTGTCTATTACTTATAAAATGTGTGACTTTCTGATAAACTGATGGGATTGCAGCCATTAAATAATGACAGACATGAATTTCAGACTTTATATTCTTCAGAAAATGCTTGGTAATGCAATGTTTTTTATTCTAGCAGCTTTATAAGTACATAAGAGAAATATTTAAAATCTGATCTTAATTTCTGGGACTTTATCTCTAATTTGAGTTAAGAAATTGAGAGGGCAGAGACGGTTTGCAGTAGGTTTCACTGTATGATTTTCACAGCAGCAAGTTGAGATAAATTTCTGGCGCATTATTGTGAACATATTTTTTCACTTGTTCTCAAGCAGATATCTGAGGTGTACAAACATGCAGGTGGCTGTAAGTGATGTGTGTGTGTGTGTGTGTGTGTGTGTGTGTGTGTGTGTGTGTGTGTGTGTGTGTGTGTGTGTGTGTGTGTGCGTGTGTGTGTGTGTGTGTGTATAAATACTTGGTTGCTGCAACACACAATAGTTATGTTATGAAGGAAGGAACTGATTGTAGCAAACAGGACCATCATCATTTGAGTCATATTCTTTCGGTATGATCCTTGATTTCATTATTTTGTTGACTATTGACAGTGTCTTTTTATTTGGCTGTGAATAAATTGAAAAGCAAGAAGTCTACAAGTTTGGTGTTAATATTTTAACTATGAATACATTGTTAATTAACTTGTTTTTTTGCATGCATATAGGTGTGAAATGCATTATTCTGCACAACAGTCTATCTGGATGATTATGGCTAGGAGTTGCTTTTGTAGTACAGGGTTTGATTCTTTCAGCATTCAGTTGTCTACTATGCACCTCAAATGAGAATGAAATCAGAAAATGTATACCAGTTGTTCAGAGTTTGAGACAAACCACTATGAAACCTTAGTTTGTAAATGTTCCGATGAAAACAGAAGAAAATATATCCATATCTAGTTATTTGCTACCTTTTGTTGTGACTTATAGCACAAGTTTCAAAATATAGGAGAAATTTAGAAGAGAAACTAGAACATTTTTTATGGTAACTCCAGATAAAAAAAATCTATAGTAGGCACAGCTACAAGATTTGTTTCTAAAAATAAGTTAAATCCTAAATAATAATTATGTTATGGTAATCATTGTATTGAAATGAGGGAAGAGCAAAAAAGCACTTTCCCATTCTTGTAATTGTTGCAAGCTCATATGTGCAACTACTTATGTTAAGCATTCTTTAACTAAAAAGACATTTTATCTGAATTTATATGTGAACTGTAGCACTATGCACATTGTTTATATGGCTAGATTTGTACATTGTTCAGTCTTCTATATAGGTAAAATGAACAGGGCATTAAAACAACATGTAATGCAAAATATATATGATGTAAGGAAGGGAACATCAATAATGTCCTAGCTAAATATGTGTATACATGGAAATGAACATTCATTTAAATTCCTTGTATTACAAGTAATGCACCTGAATATAAAGAAAAGAGAAATCACTAATAAAACAGAATGTGAAAGGGCCAGCTAAAATGAAAGTTGCTTCTTATCCTGTTTTAAATGAAATGCATACTTTAAAATCTATATTGAAAAGAGGAGGTCTGTATCATTGTTCATGTGACTAATTTGTACTTGAAGTCTTGACTTTATGTAAGGTTTGTAAAATACCGGAAAACATTTTTAATGTGAAAGCTTGCATATTTTATTCCACTAAATAATCATAGTAATTGTTTATAATTACTATTATCATTGTTTTTGTTGTTGTTAACAAATGATATTGCAATTAATATTAAAAAAAGTAAAATAGTTTTTTGCTAATATTTGAATAACACTCAGTATGACCTGTCAATCAATTATGCTTATCAATGAATCAAGACTGCAGTGCTGAATTCTCCTTCCTCATGATCACAACGTTCACATCTTTTTTAGATATTTGTGAGGTAAACCTAAGGCAGCTTCCAGATGTGGCTCTATATTGCCCAAATGATGTACTTTGCATGCCTACATAAGTAAAACACTCATCTGAGCAAAGGTCAGCATCATGGAACAGTTAACTTGAATTACTTTTATGTACTTTAATGAAAAAAAAATGATTGTGGGAAAGCAACATGCTTTATTAGCTACTGAGAAAAATTAACTACAATTATTTTTGATAGTGAACTTTTGCTGAGTTAAATCAATATAGCCTACAAACATTATATTTTACACGGTTGAATAACTATATCATTCAGGCATACAAAATCAGCAATATGGAATAACTGAGATGTTGTGTCACATAAGGCCTTGTAAGGATCTTGCTGGATGACCAAACTGGAAGAGGAGGAAGCCCAGCTGGAGGGTCAATGGAAATATCAGCCAGTCATCCAGCCTTCATCTTAAAATTGGGTCAATGAGAGACCAAGAGTATGCCTAAAGAATGGAAGTATCTCCACTGTCTGTGAATGTTAGGCCTGACAGAGAGAGAGTGATAGAAAGAGAATGAAACTGAGAGAGAGAGAGAGAGAGACAGAGACAGAGACAAGAGACAGAGTCTCATATGGAAAATGGCTCTCCAGCATTAAGTTACACCACAAAGCTGATGCAGGAGTTTGAAATGGGGTAAAGGAAAAGTAGTTGATTGACCTATTGTTGAAATGCAATGATAAGAAGTGGGAAAACTGAAATAAATGCACTGACTTACAAAATGTGGGACATTATTAGGCCTTGATTTAGAAAGTAAAGACAAGAACTGACAAAAGGTGATGGTACCGTAATGTTTATTTAATATCTGTATTGTGCTAAAAATTGGTAAGAACACTGTCAAGTCTATTGAACAGTACAAAGTATTATTTCTGAAAACAGACTGACAAGCATATTAAAGTGTAACAAATAGTATTACTTTGATACTTTGACATAGAATTAAGTTATACAAATTGAGAAGAATAATAAACTGTGTTGATTGTAAGCCAGTTTCAGTATCATAGAGAAATAAAGGCCTAAGCTCAACCCAGGCAACTCAAGTTCAAGTGGCGACTCATACACTTGCTGGAGCAGTCAGGAAAGGAAGGATTTGCCTATCTTGAGGAGGGGAGGGAAATGATTCCTGGTTCCCAAGCAGAGCCCAATGGTCAATAGCACTTGTGAACATTTATGCTGGCACCACAAACATCACAGCCTGGTCTGAGAATGACTTGGGTTGTTACTGTCCTGGCTGGTGTTGAATGCTGCTTTTGGCATGTGGAATGCAGTACTTATGATGTGACAGAGGATCACAGGTGGTACCTCCAGTGATGTGGGTGCTCAAGTCATCACCGAGAGGATGGATTAGGGACTCAATTGAAAAGTGCATGACGTTGCTCCTCAATGCAAGAAAAGCTGCTGATGGGAGGGATAGATCTATTGGCAAAGGCTATGAAGACAAGTGTCATTTGAGGTCCCATTCTGGTAGATAAGTCAGATGCCTCAGACTGACAAATCACCTCAACAGCTGGGTTGAGAGAGTATGATGATGAAAGGGTATGAAAAGTATGCTGCAAATCAAAAATCATCTTCTCAGAACATCTGATGTACAGATTCAGTCATATTTTATATGCATGTTATGTAACATATGCAAATGAATACTTTTATCTTTATTTTTTTTTATTTGGCTTGCATTTGTTTACCAGGATAATCCACTGATAAATATTGACTAATTTCTGGGTCATCCTGAGTAAAGTACAAAATATTTCACAATCAAAAAGACAGAAATGTAAGCAACAACAGAATACTTCAGATGAGTTACATATAAAAAATGTATACCTGTATCTCTCTCTCTCTCTCTCTATATATATATATATATATATATATATATATATATATATATATATATGTGTGTGTGTATTATACTAAGCAAGAGAAGTGTAATGCACAATATTTACACCAGTTTCTAAAGTGGGTAACATTCAGAAATTCTGTAAAAGGATCAGAGAAGAGGAAAGGAGATGGGGACAGTGCATTAGGTAATATATATGATTTTCAAACAAGATCACATGACCCGGAAGCAGAAGTGCTTTCTGAGCTGCATTCTGAATTTGTGGTATGTGCTGATTTCCTTTAAAGTTAATGGTGAGAGCTTGCCAAAGAGTAGTTGCCTCAGCATGAGATGAGAATGCGTTTGCAGTACTAGGAGTTTAATTGTAGGGGTACCTAGAGTTGGTGTGGCCTGTCAGTTGTGTCTCAAGATATATGAAGAGTAAATGTCTGGAATTGTAGTAGTTTGTAGAGTTGGGATCCTACCACTAAGTTAGATGATTGATTTTTGAGTAGTCATTTGTCCTTTTTTAGGATGATACATTGATTCTGTCTGAGGGGTGAATTTGTAATTAATTTGCAGATATTTTCAGAGGCTGGCTGAGTATGATGGTGTTTTTCTTAGAGGAGAGTGTAAAAATGGATAGTTCATAGTCTAGATATGAAAAAGAGCTCTTTTGCTGATGGCTGATGGCTTATATAGAAAAGGGGAGATTCTTTTTTGGCTAATAAAGGATTCTGGCCTTTCACACTTCTCACGTTCTCATTGTGGAGCCATCATATTGTCTGGCATGTAGAAATGGAACAGATGTATTTGTATCCATACATATATGAGTCAGTGCATGGGGTACTGTATCAGGATTCTGAAATGATTTTTCATTTAATATTAACAAACTCAAAATAATGCCTTGGAGTATACATTCAGTTATTCAGCTGCTGGTTATTAGGCAGCCTTAAAATTCAGAAAAATCTAGGCCAGTGATGGCGAACCTATGACACGTGTGTCAAAGGTGACACACCACAACATTTTGGGTGATACACCAAAGTTCACCAACACCCGAGTTACCAAGGAAACTGAATGAACAAAAATATAAGAAATATGTGACCCTGCACTTATCTATTAAAACTCAGCAACAAAAAAGTCATTAATTGATGCTAATCAAATCAAATGCAGTGTATTCCATATTTTTTTCAGTTCAATTCAAAATTACTGTTAAAAGTAGGATAATTTTTTTGGTGCACTATTTTAAGCCCAATTATCAGTGCACATATAATTTTCTCTATTGCAAGTCACTGATTTTTCTTTTACTTTTATAATACATAGCAGGACACATGATTGGACTGTAGTTTTCTTAAATAAATGAATTTGTAAAGAATTGTTTCTCTTTTGTTCGGGGGGGGTGTGAAATGCCAACAGAGTCAAGATAGGCATTTTCCAAATGTTTGACACCCCGAGCCCAAAAGGTTCATCATCACTGATCTAGGCCAAAGTTCTGTAGACCAGAGTGAAAGGGAGAGCTAGCAACTTCTTGCAAACCCTGTTTCAATGGAGTTAGTCAGACAGAGAGAAGTGCAATCTTTAGTCATGAAGCAGGTAAACCCTGTAAGAAATATTTGATAGGATCTGAAAAGCATCCTACTTAGTCTGATAAGGTGTCACACTGATATTTCAGGGAAAGTAATGCATTGCAAGCAAACCATTTTCATCAAAAGTGTGTTAGTGAGGTAGGCAACTTGTTTATTTGCTGTCTAGGCTTCAGAAAAATGAGACACCTAGTTGGTAAAGCAGAAATACTCATCATAAAAAGCAAAACAATGCCACCAAGAATTATGCTTATAACAATGCAGTGCTTATCAGAGTCTAATATCTGCTCTCCTGCCTCTGGCCTTTCACACTTTTATGATTGCACTGTCTTACGTGTGTCCAGAACACACCTTTGAAACTCTTGGTAAATTCACTCTAAGAACAGAAATGGAAGCTACACCTGCAAATTCTTATTCAGTGTATCACATGTCATATTTGTTTTCTGGATTGTGAAGGGACTGAGGAGCAATGCCCTACTGCATACATTCTTGCCAAACTCATTGATTTCTAACCAACTTCCATTTCATAGTTTATTCTATACAATATTTGTAGGCAGGGTACTACTACACTTAATAATCAGCTTTTTGTTTAACCCCCTCTTTGCTTTTGCTTTTTAGGAACTATTCATGAACCAAGACTATCGCCAAACTTAATGCTACACTATTAATAAAATACTGGTTATTTTAACATTTTAGACTGCATATCCTTCTTCAATGCTAGCTAGTTAAAAAGAGTAAGCTGGTTACTGTTATACCATATCTCAGTTCTCAGGCCACTGGCATCTGCATGTATTATCTTCCCTCTGAATTAATTGCTGATTATAGTAGCGTACTAACATAAACCTCCTCTTTAAGGCAGGAAGACCTTTAAGGACAACTGGCGGTGGGTCTTTTACATTAGTGAGAAGAGGAGCTAGCAGTCCATTAATGCTGTGTCCAGGGATGGTGCCCTAAGCCTTAAAACCTAGAAAATGCTTAGCAATCTTCTTTATGTATTGTACCGTGGTCCATTTTTAGGGAAGCCTTCAGTCATACTGAAAACAAAAGCAGTCTTCTGTCCATAACTATATAAAGAATATGCGACTTTTGTAACCTTGATTTTGGCCATATGTGCCTGATTTTAAAGGATTTTGTTCCTGATTTCAGTGACTTGTGCTTGAGAGTAAAGCAGGTAAGTGCACATCTGCAGAAAATTATTATTGAGATTTTTTTGACAGTTTTTTACTTTACTGAAATATTATTTATTGAAATTAAAAGTTTAGTTCAGGATTGCAGAATATGCACTTTTATCATTATTTGAAAACAGATTGTTAATGAGTAAGAAAATTATGTTAATTTTACTGTCCTTCCTTGCCATACTTTTCAAGTGTACTTCATTATGAGGAACATTCCATGTTTTGGGTCTTAAAAAGTTCACGTTCCTTGAAGTTCCACAATGAAAGCGTCTATCACACATTCAGTGTTAGGAATTTTTTAAACTGATTATCTATGGTAAATAGAACTGAAAAGTATTAATCCATCAAAAGAACTTATTGTAAGTAAAAAGTAACTCATTTTAGCCATCCTGTGATCTTTCTAATTGAAGATGATACCAAGCTGTAAGTATTCAACATTTTTCTCATTTGTGCTACATTATGAGAGATAGTTGTCACAGTGGACATAGTCTTATTTAATTCAAACATGACTTTCTTGGCCATACAACAACTACAAGTGGACTTCCTTTCTCTTATCAAATGGCTCAATAACAAAAAACTAATGCTGAACACTTCCAAAGCTAAAGCAATGATGTTTGTTACCTCGCCTAAATGGCAGAAAAAAAGTCAGTTCTTATCCATGGTAATTTTAACACCACTAATCAAGTCATCTCCTTCAAATACATTGGTATGTGTCTTGATCCTGCATTGAACTTGCACCTTCAACTGGAACAGATATGGAGGAAAATAAATCCTCTCTAATTTAGGTCAAATACCCCCCCTACATTTTCTCTCCAGATCAACCAGTAATGCCATAGGCAAAAGCATTCTATTAGCCCAGCTTGAATATGAGCTTCCACTGGTTGCAGCAGCAACTAAGAAAAACTCAATTACCTTCCAAACTATAAGCAACTGTATCTGCCACGCCATTACCCTCTTCCCTAGAAATGAGCATTATTGTATCATGCTTAATAAAATCAGTTGGTTACCTGCACTACAATGTCCTAAACTGCTTCTTGGATCTCAACTGTTCAAACTCCTCACAGAATACTCCTGTCCTTCCCTTGTCTCCAAAGACTTCAGAAAATCCCCAAGTTACAATCTATCTGGTCCACTTCTTCAATGTCCCAGAATCAAACATCCTTGCACTAACCATGCTGTCTGCATCCTAGGCCCCAAATTCTATGAATCCCTCCCTACTAATCTTAAAGACCTCATGTTGAGCCCATCATTTCATGCTCAGCTTAAAGATCATCTGAAGTTTGAGTCAATTTGCAAAAGGTTTCTCTCTAATACATCACGTAATCCCACACTCTCTCCTTCATTAGCCAGGCACATTTGGCTTTCTCACATTATTTAATAAACTGAACAAACAAACCACAGAAAAACTGGTGTAAACAAAAAACAAAGCAAAGTGGCAAACTTGGTTTATACAGGCTCCAATTTTATTATTACTGCTTTTGTTTAAACATTGCCAGACTTCTTCAGATCTAATTGAAAAATGCATGCATCAACTTTAAAACTTTTCCTTTTCACATGACCAACTAGTACCCACTGGAGTAACTAGATCTTAAAGATACCACAACCAAATATTCCATTAAAACCAGCAAACTACCTTAAAGCTGCCTAGCAAAAAACATTGCAAATGTAATACAACAAAATAGGGTGCCTAACATTCATTAAATACATGTCATGTTACGAACATTTTCCAGCAGTTAAATTATTACTTTATTATAAAAGCTTAAGAATTATTGTAGTTATTGTTATACCATTTTATTATAAAATTACTGTTAAAATGCTATAAAAACTGCCACTTTTAATGATTTATATGAATAAATAAATATATAACTCAGTAAATAAATAAAAGACATATAAAAAACTAAATGAAAAATTAAAAAAAGTATTATGAAAAACGTGCAAAAAAGCATGTCAAACAATACATCCAAAATAATACAGACATAAAAAAAATTCAAAAAGCCATGAGAATCCCCTGATTGTCTATGACAGTAATACTGCTATGCTAGAAATACTAAGTCTATCTATTCAAGGCCCTTTGTTTAAGCACACTATTGACAGGTGAATATTCATTCAGGCCTGGCCATGCATATGAATTAAGCATGATTTGTCATTTTAATTCTTTCTCCTCTAGTTGTAAAGATCAAGCCCCCTCCCCTTGTGCTGACTAAAACTTGCTCTATTACCATATATATAAATTCATGTCCCTCATTACTAATAACATGTTTAGCTAGAGCATTAGTTAATTTTGGCTTCTTGATAGCATATTCATGCTCATATATTCTTTCTTTCAAGGTTCTTTCTGTTTTCCCTACATAGCATGAAGGACAATCTTGACAGGCAGCCAAATATACCACCCCTTTTGTGCAATAGTTGTATTCACCTCCCAGCTTGCACTTAATGCCTCTTATTTCAAAACTGTCACTTAAGTTAAGTAAGGTACAATAACAGCACATACCACATTTTTTCATTCCTGGGTTCCTTCCCATTTGTGCTTTTTGTGCTAACAGAGCCTTACTATTTGTACCTCTTCTTGTAATTAATCTAGGTCTTTCTTTTAGTCTGTCCCTTACATGGCCATCTTCCACAATAAGTACCCAATTTTTAATACTATATTTCATATATTATGTCATAATCACTAGTGTAAGATGTAATAAAACTAGAGTTCTAAGTTACTGTATCTTTGTTGATGTCCCCATGTATCTGCACCTGATTTTTTTCATTATTTAATATCAGCTGAAAATAACCACTTTTCATTTTATGGGACACCCCACTAATCATTTTCTGTGAATAATCTGTCTGCATAGCCCCTAGCTTTAAAAATTCCTTTCAAGTTGTCACATTCTGTTTGAAACTCTTCATCTAATGTGACTTACCTGGTTCCATGGACCAGTTGTCCCTTGACAACTGATCTCTTTTGATGGGCAGGATATGCACTATCAAAATGCAAAAAAGAGTTGGAATATGTTTCCTTCTTATGTATTTTATAAAAGAAATCTTTAAGCATATTGATCTCTACACACATTTACATCTAAATAAGAACTAACAGTGTTGCTCATTTCATATGTAAAGCTCAAAAAATCAGTAGTGCCATTCAAATAATTAACAAATTATTTTAAGTCATTTTCCTCTCCTGCCCGCAAAGTGAAGATATCATCCAGGTATCTTAAATACACGGGCATTTTCTCTTTGTATTCATGCTTATTTAAAACATACTTCCTTTCCCACTGGGCCATAACCAGATTTGCAAAAACAGTACCACACGGTGACCCCATGGCCACCCCTACATTCTGTAGAAAAAAACTTCCCTCAAAATATATGTAGTTGTTTTGTGGTACAAGCTCAGACAGGTCCAAATATAAATTAATTTCCGATTGAGATACAGCTTTTTCAAATAAACATTCACCGACCCAGTCAATACCCAACTGCCTTGGGATCACCGAGAAAAGGTCCTTCACATCAACTGCAAGAAACAGATAAGCAGCATTATACTCTAATGCATTTAACAATTTCAAAAAATGTCATGAGTCTTTGCATTTTTGTGTTTCTTGTCGCAAAAAGACTTTTAACTTAAGATTCAAATACTAAGCACAGGCATAAGTGACAGAATTGCGCCCATTGACTATGGGACACATAGAGGATTCATTCAGCCCCTTATGAATCTTTGGTGTACCAAAGATCAATGGTATTGTAGGAGAGGGCATAGTAAGATAGTTATACAAGTTAATATCAATAAGTCTCTCAAGAAACATGTCCTGCAGGGATGCTGCTAAACTGTTGTAGGCTCCATTAACTTGATTATTGGAAACTTCTTCATATATATTGGTTTCCAAAATGTTTGTCATTCCCTCGTTGCAGTCATGCACATCCATAATCATTAACCCACCCCCTTGTCAGGTTTCATAACTCTGATATTCTGCCCTTTGAGATATGTTAGCAGTTCCCTTTCTTTACTTGTTAAATTATCTGCAACCTTGTTGCTCTTATGCAACGTGTCGAAAGTCAAGTTCACATAATTTCCAAGGGTGGAGGGGTGGTTTGAATGTGCTAGCTACATGTGTGTCAGCAGAAAAAATGTAGTCTGTATAAACCGAGTTTTCTGCTTTGCATTGTTTTTTGTTTTCAACAGTTTCTCACATTATTTCCCTATAATGATATGTGGCGTCTCTTCCACATTCTATATATTATATATAGTTAATTTCTGCTTGCCCTTACATTTGCTACCTTTTATACTTTGTACTTTTCTCCCTTACTGTTTCACTCTCTTCTTCTTCTACCCTCCTTACTCTAACGTTCACTTCCTATTGTCCTTTGCACAGTGTACTTTATTATTATTTCTGCTATTGATTCATTGTTATCTGCACACAACACTTTGTTTTCATAATACTTCTTATTACCTGCTTATCAAATGTAATTTATATTTGGACTGAGACTAAAATAGGTCCATTTGGATCAGTGTTTTCCTTTAGTTACTAAATTGAATAAACAAATAGCGTTCCTCATTTTGGAGATGATATATGCTATTAGGGGTGGGAGGCTGGCATAATGGTTAAGGTGTTTACCTTATAGACAGAAGGTGCAGGGTTTGATTCTCACATGGGGTAATTGGCTAGGCTTAAAATGGCTCACAAGGGCACTTATAGGAATCTATGAAATGTTGAGAGATATGTTTCCCTCATCAAGATGTACACTTCATGCTTGCTCTTCTTTTCTTGCAGCAGGACAAATATGTTATTATTTGTTTTTCCTTTCTCACAGTAGGGCACACACTTCATCATAGTTACTATCCACAAAGCACTGCTCACTGCAAGACATACCTCCTCATTACTTTTC
Source organism: Protopterus annectens (assembly GCF_019279795.1). NCBI lineage: Eukaryota > Metazoa > Chordata > Ceratodontiformes > Protopteridae > Protopterus > Protopterus annectens. The sequence goes on along the minus strand of NC_056725.1, from coordinate 1,133,161,802 downwards.
ATATATGAAAGTTCCTTTTGGTGCGTCATCATCCTGATCTTTAATTCATTTGCATATAGGCCTGCTACAACATCTTTGTGAACAATGGAAAGTGTTTCCCAAGGGACAAGCCAGCCAAATAATGAAGAAAAACACAAGTGATAATATGTACTTAATGATATTATATTTCCCTTGCAGTACAAAGGTGGATAGATAGCTAGATAGCTAGATAGATAGATAGATAGATAGATAGATAGATAGATAGATAGATAGATAGACAGATAGATAGATACTGTGCTGTGTTACATTCCTTACAACACGCACATGACTTCATGCAGTAACATACTCTTCAGGTGTACCGTAGGATGTGATACAATCAGCAGGTTTAAGTAATACCCCTGCTGCATTTGATTCTTCTTTATAGGGAAGTAATGTTTGGAACAGAGTCATTCCTGTACTATACCATAAAGGGCATTCCTTACCTTTGGGCCCAGAATCGATAAAGCTTTAGATGCAAAAAACATTGAATAATGTGCAGTTACTATTGAATTATTACCAATGTATAAATCAGAGCCAGTAGGGTAAGCACGACTCAGTGTGCTATGGGAAATCATTCTGCATCAATAAGACAAACACAAGGGTATGTTTTCTTCTGTACATCTGTCATGAATCTGCAAATTTTGCTTTTGCCATCTCTGCATGATTAAACTAGAAGATGCATATTCAACAAGCAGTTCATACTTCATAGTTAAAATTAAAATTCTTTTTTTATTTCTGAGTATATGTTTTTCCTAACTGTAAGTTCATAAGTTCATAATGGTATGGCATCTAGTTTCAAAGATGTCATTGTTCTATTGCACTCAACCATCATTAGCCCATTTATTGAGTAAAATGCCACCTTCGGTATGTACCTAACCAAGAAAATGTAACACCTGGAACATCCACAGAGGTTTCACACAAAGAGAATATATGGTGTAGGCAACATGTCTTGTGTGGACTGCCTCATCCTGTACTTGGCCTCCTACAGACTGCTGAGAGGTGATATGTGCCTGGCCTTCAGGATGTTCTTTGATACAGCCTTATGGATCTGTTAGACACCTGCCAAACAAATAGTATTAGAAATACCCATTTTAGAAACATAAACATCATCTGCAACATAAATAGGACATGTTGGAGGGACAGATATGTGTCTCGGAGAGTACCCTTTCTCTGGAACAGGCTTCCAATCCATATGATAATGTGGTTTTAATATTAACCTAAAATATAACCAATGACCATAGTTTTAAGTTTTTAGTGATACAACAGATTCACAGATAAGGATTCAACAGGGAAGGGTTTTGGATGTCCATTTGGACATCTGTGAATTGAGATGGCAACTTCGATTGAATGCAGCTAATTTTCCAGGAATTAATAAAGCAATTTCAATATCAAGTGTACTTAAATTGAAGCATATTTTAGGTTAATATTAAAACCATTGATTATGTTTATATCTTGTCAAGTTAATTGTAGAGAGCTACAATTTTTTAAGTATGTATCAATTTAATGCTGTTTTACATTACATTATAAAGAACTGATGAGGTCTCTTTAAGATTTTATTAAGTGTAATTGGGGTTATTATAAAAGGCTGGGTTATGTGTTGACAGATGTCTTGATTTTAAACATTTGTTCTGAGGAAGTCCCTTATCTGTATAGGGAAGAAAGCACTTAGCATTTTTGGATTACATTTCTTCATTCTTCAGTTTTTGGATTCCTGGCTGTTCATTTCTTCAGTTATTGAGTTTTTCACTTTCTACATTTTCCAATCCATATGAAGCAGAGTTCCACCCTGCACTTATTCAAGTGCAATTTGTGTCAGTTGATGGAGAATCATAAATTAACCTCAGTCTGGCATCTATGTCCCTGTTTGAAAGACAAAGCTTGTAAATGCTTGCTCAGTCATACCCAAGGTTTACCCCCAATAAAATGAGGATTATGAAAACATTTCAAATATGTGAAGCATGGTTCAGCTTAAAAGGCCCTTTAGGGTTGTTAGCCTAGCAATTACCTATAAAACTATATGCTGAAAATAGACAATCGAGTCTTTTGCAATCCAGCCATTGCAATTCCCACTACTTTTTCTCCATATCCTTAAAGGGGAACCACACCCAAAAACTGAAAAAAAAACATGTTTTTCAGCTAAACTTGGACTTTTCTGCATTACTAATGCCTCTACATCAAAGTAAATAGTTAATGCTATTTTCTAATTTATTCAGGGGTGGCTCGTGCTATCAGACTGCCAGACTGCAGCCCTCCCACCTAAAAAAAACAAAAGAAAAATCTGTAAAACAAAAAAACAAAAACAGAAGAAAAAAAAAATCATGAGTCCCGACCCTCTGCACATGCGCAGACACATGAGAGAACTCAGACTGCCTTTATCAGCAGTCCGGATATGGACAAAGAGGTACCCAGCAATCATTGCTGTGAGATACCAAGAATCTGTGCGGTGACAACCACACAGAACAGAGGAGCTCCGGACTGCTTCAGCCGCAGTCAGAACCAATGAGGAGGACTGAGCTGCTCTTGCAGGACTTTCAGTGCATGGGCTTTGTGGATTACTGCTGGACAAAGGCTTCAGGTAGGTGTTCGGATTGTGGGCTTGCTTCATTCGCTGGATTATTTTGTGAAACCGGGTAGGTGTTCGTTCGGTCACTGGAGTTTGGGCTGGTAGGTGAAGGCTTTATATTGCTGGCTGGAGTTTGGGCTTTTATACTGCTGAACGAAGGGTGTGTGTGTGTGTGTGTGTGTGTGTGTGTGTGTGTGTGTGTGTGTGTGTGTGTGTGTGTGTGTGTGTGTGTGTGTGTGTGCATGTGCGTGTGTGTATGTGTGTGTGTGTGTGTGTGTGTGTGTGTGTGTGTGTGTGTGTGTGTGTGTGTGTGTGTGTGTGTGTGTCATCAGTGGATGCACCTCACTTACAGATTTCTCTCCCTTGTTCACATCATGTAATATTTGGCGGCCACAGTGATGCAGCGGTTAGCTTTGCCGCCTCACAGCAAAAGGTTCTCCGGTTCAATCCTCAGCTAAGGTGCCTTCTGTGCGGAGTCTGCATGTCCTCCCTGTAGTCGTGTGGGTTTCCTCCGGGTGCTCCGGTTTCCTCCCACATCACAAAGACATGCAGTAGGTGGATTGGACACTCTAAATTGGCTCTAGGTGTGAGTGCGTGCATGTGTGTGCCTCCTGTGGAAGGTTGGGTGCCGGGCTGGCAACTCGACACCATAAAACTCCACTGCCAATCATGAGCGGACAGATGATCCGCTGTGGCGACCCCTAACCGGGAAAAAGCCGAAAGAAGAAGAAGTTCACATTGTGTAATATTATATTACCAACAGATGAATACACTGCACTAGCCTTTGATGTATTACAAGTTGAAGTGTGGCATCTTTACATAATATGATTCTGCTTTGTGTGTTTGCTTTCTGTTTTGTCAACTACTAGTCAAACCTGAAAAAAGGCATCACTCTTTGTAATGCACGTACCCAGCATAAGCGCTAATGATCATGTATTTCAGAACAATTATTATTCAGATAGAGAGCAATGTAGCAGCCATGAGATAACTGCAAGGCATTTATGAAGGTACATGCTGGCAA